>NW_021609427.1:0-25703 GCF_004785775.1 Grammomys surdaster | reverse complement strand
TATATATATATATATATATATATATATATATATATATATATATATATGACAGAGAGAAAGAGAGAGAGAGACAGAGACAGAGATAATGACAGAGAGCATTCTTCTCAGTGGACAAATCTACACTACAACTTCTTTATCTATTATTCAGAGAATATTACAAAAGATGGGGAGATAGAAAAATTATAAGTGACAAACAAGGAATTTTGTTATAAAATATTCTTTCCTAGAAACAACTGCATAAACAACACTTGGATATATATATGTGTGTGTGTGTGTGTGTGTGTGTGTGTATGTATATATATATGTGTGTGTGTGTTTATATGTGTGTGTGACAATTCTCTTTCAATTAATGTAATGTCTTCTTTCATTTAAAATGTCACAATTCACTGTGCAATTAATGCTGAAAAATATTTTATCTTATATTTAAATAATATATTATTTTTTGTATTCCTCTGTGGAAGGACACCTGGATTATTTATGTATTTTAACTCTTGACATAATTTTTGGCATTAAACTTAAGATGAATAATTGAGAGATTGATTTATGTTTGACTTCTACACCAAAATATAAACCTGGTAAATGTGTGAATTCTCTTCACTTCAGTCGACAGACCTTAGAAAAACTTCACTGGCTATGGTCAATGCTATAACTACTGTTTAAAAATTTTGTGACACAGTGAACTGTAAATCTTAGCAAGTCTGCATTTCCAGTTTGGCAAATTAGATACATATTGGTAGGTGTCAGACATTTGTCTAGCTAGACCTCATGATCTGGGAACCATATTAGAGTTGTGAAGAACTCTTTAATTGTGATTCCAGATTATGACATACATTTTTTTCTATAATATTGATGTCCTGTGATGTGAGTCTGTATTAAAGATTTTTCAGAGTTCTGATATTTTCCAAATTTAAAAAATATGTTTTAGCACATATTATGGCACAAGGGCCAAGGTTAATGCTTTTGAATCACTATCACAATGATATGTCCTCTTCAGATTCAGGCTGACTAATAGCATTGCTCTTCATGACAGATCAATTGATAACATGGAAGAAGGACAGCATGTATTGTTTGAACACTTCAGAAATTCTTACCCATCATCTGCTTCATTCTCAGTGGCAAGACATGCAAATGCAAACCTCGGTTTTTATCTTAAAGGTGATAAGTATTTTGATGTTTAGTTCTCTAAAATTCTTCTCAAGTGGAGAGACAGACAAATGGTTATAACACTTTCATTTTGTCCTCTGGAGAATTCAATATCATAGATGCAAACTACTGGAGTTTCTGATTTCATATATCCAATTAATGTGTCTAAATAATTATATTACTGTAGTGTTATAAGGGTTGATGTTTCATGTTCAACCAATTAAAAACATTTCAGAAATTATTTAGTAAGGTAGTCAATATACCTGTGAGTTGAGAACAAACATATGAAATTTTGTTATTTCCACATGAATGTAGCAATGCAAATGACTGTATTAGATTATGCTTACTGTTCAACCCTATATATGGAAACACATCCACAGACTTTATCATATTACAAGACAAACAATGGGGACATACTATGTTCAGAACAGAGACCAAGGCACTTGTTATGCTGTATCAATATTTAAAACTCTTTGAAATTTCCATCATTTTCACAAGCACCTCTTTTAACTAGTCGTCTTGATACTTAGAGCATTATAATATTATCTGTCTTTGTCCTTTCAGATGATTAACATATACAAAGAGAATGTAGGCAAATGCTATCACCACCACAAGGTGTTGAATTTAAACCCATATGGACTTAAAGTTGGACTACTAGAAATGAAGAGGTGTTACTTAAATATCTAATACTCTTATTTATCTTGGAAGTCTGAATTATATTGACTTGTTACTGTTTAAATGTAAAATTGAGAAAATAACAATATACTTTCTATCACTCCAAGTGGATTAGAGATGCTTTTCTTGTACACAGTCATGTATTATGTCTAGTTTTAGCCTTCAGATGTGATGTTGTACTGAACAAGTCTTCAGATGTCCTGTCTGTAATGCCAGGGGAGTCACCATCAACTGCTATTCCAATTAAGGCAGTGTCATCTACAATGGTATCAACAGAAACTGAACTTAACTCCATCAAGAATGATACTTATCCCATCTCTGGAGTCCCCTCAAGTTTCAGTGCTGTTAGGTCAGAGACAGGATTTCCTCTCACCATAAACATCCTGAAATCAGAAGATGTTGGAACTTACTATTGTCAACAGAGTTACAATTTCCCACTTATGGTAATACAGATAATATTACAAAACCAATCAGGGAAGCAGAAGTGTGAATTTCAGCTGCCAGCTGCCTTTGGTGACATACATAGCTGTTTTGGAGCATTTCTAAGATGTAAACAGACTTGAAGTTTATAGGCACATTTAAGTAAATAACCCCTAATGGCCTTCTAAGAAGAATATGATGTACTCTGTGCCTACTACCTGATTGTCTATATGAGAAAAAGCGGCATGGAAATATAGGTTCTGTAGCTGTAGTAGTATACAAGTGAGGCCTATGTCAGTCCCTGTATAAACCTCAAAAGTCTTTGTTGCTAGTGCTGTAGGTACCTGCTGCATAGTTCTCACTCTTCTACTTCTTTATAGACAGCACCTAGTCTATATTCTGCTTTCTTTCACCAAAGCATCATTCCACAAGGAATCCCATGCCCACCCAAAAGACACAGTTGAATATAGATCCCTTACAGATTGAGAAACAGCACAGAAACCTGCTAAGGCCATAGATTTTGAGATACTGTCTCAAAACTGCCTTTCATAGGAAAACAGATTGCATGTCAGACTGAGAAGATCTATATCCATGTACATGGGACACCAGAGGTCAAAACTTAGGCCACTTGGAAACTTGCAAGATTTGATGATATTGATTACAAATTAAGAATTACACTAACTGTAACTGAATACACATTGAAACTAACTACCACTAGCAGCTGTTAAGAGGAGTGTACTAAAACTTTTATTATTAAATGAGTTGGATAGGCACAATATGTAGGATATATATATATATATAATTAAGAAATATATATAGTATTAAGAAATATATAGTATTAAGAAATATATATATATATGTACAAAATTAGTCTTAAAATTTGTATCAATATACAAAGATTTTTACCAATGAAAACCTTCAATTTTTATCAAATTCAAAATTCTCTACCAACATAACCCAATATAACTCCAATTCTGTACCAAAATATAAAGAGTTCTACCAATGTAGGATTATGGCAATAATGTTTCTTGTTTTAAGAGTAGATTCAATAATCTATCCCTATTACTTACTTTCTTATATTTGTTTTTATTACTAGTATAGTTTCATCCTTTTTCACAGTCCAGTCTTTATTTCCCTCCTAGTCTACCCTCTGTTTCTCATTCCATTTCTTATCCTCCACCTTGAAGGGAATGTCCCCACACTGTTACCTCCATCTCAAGAGACCTCCCCACCTTCTGGAGCCCCAAATCTCTCAAGGGTTAGGTGCATCTTATCTCATAGAGGCCAGACTAGGATTGACTTTGCTGTATGTGTGAGGGACATGAGATCAGCTCACGTATGCTGCCTTATTATCTGAGAGATATCAGTACTCCAGGTTAGTTGAGACTGCTGATCTTACTATGGGGTCACCCTCTTCCTCAGCTTCTTCCAGCCTTTTCCTAATTCAATCCTAGAAGTTCTCAATTTCTGTCCTTTGTTTGGGTGTATCTGCATCTGACTTTTTTAGCTGCTTGTTGGGCCTCTCAGTGTGCAGCCATGCTAGGCTCCTGAGTGTAAGAACACCATAGCATCAGTAACAGTGTCAGGTATTGAGCCTTTCCTTGTGTTGGATCCCATTTTGGGTTGGTCACTGAACCCCCTTTCCCTCAGTCTCTTCTCCATTTTTGTCTGTGAAATTCTTTTAGACAGGAACAATTCTGGATCAGAGTTTTCGACTGTTGGATGGCAACCTTGTCTCTCCACTTGATGCTGTCTTTCTACTGGAGATGAACTCCACAAGTTTCCTCTCCCCACTGTAGGAAATTTAATCAAAGGCACCTCCCTTTGAGACTTGAGATTCTCTCACCTCCCAGATCTCTAGTACTACTTCCTACCTCCCAAGGTTATCTGTTTCCATTCTTTCTGCTGGCCCTCAGATCTTCAATCATATTTCTCCCAATACCGGTTCAAGTTCTCCTTTTCCTCTCCCCGTACCCTCTTCCACCCAGCCTTCTCCTTCCCTCTGCTCAACCTCTATGATTGCATTCTTCTCCATCTCAAGTAGGATTGAGGCATCTTCACTTGGGCTCAATGGCTTGGTAACCTTCTTGAATTCTGTGGATTGTTTCCTGGGTATACTGTACTTCTATGACTAATAGTCACCTTATTAGTGAGTATATACCATGCATGTCCATTTGATTATGAATTACCTCACTCAGGATGATATTTTCTAGTTTTACCCATTTGCCTGCAAAACTCATGAAACACTCATTCTTAATAGCTGAGTTGTATTCCATTTTGTTAATGAACCAAATTTTCTGTATCTATTCTTTCATTGTGGGACATCTGGTTTGTTTCAAGTTTCTGGTTATCACAAATAAGGCTGCTATAAATATAATGGAACACTTGTCACTGTGAGATTGTGGGGCATCTTTTGGTTATATTTCCAAGAGTGGTTTAACTATATCTTTAAGTAGATCTATTTCCAATTTTCTGAGGTACCTCCAGATTGATTTCCAGAGTGGTTCCAATCTCACTTGAGTATTTTATCTTAGTCACTCTGATGGGTGTAAGGTGGAATCTCAGAGATATTTTCATTTACAGTTCTCATATGACTAAGGACTTTGAACTTCTCAAAAACTACTTCTCAGGCATTAGTGATTACTCTGTTGAGAATTCTGTCTAGCTCTGTATCACATTTTAAAAACTGGTTTATTTTGTTTGTTGGTGTCTGACTTCTCACGTTCTTTATATATCTTGGATATTTATTATCCCACTGTCAGATGCAGGGTTGGTGAAGATCTTTTCCCATTCTGTTAGCTGTTGGTTTTTCCTAATTAAAATATATTTGCCTTACAGAAGCCTTTCAGTTTCAAAGGGTCCCATTCATCAATTGATGATCTTATAGCTTGAGCCATTTGTGTTCTCTTCAGGAAGTTATCTTCTGTACCCATTATTCCCCACTTTCTGTTCTGGTAGATTTAGTGTATCCAGTTTTATTTTGAGGTCTTTGATCCCCTTGGATTTGAGTTTTATACATGGTAACAGATATGTATAAATTTACATTTTTCTATATGCTAACATCCAGGTAAACCATCACCATTTGATGACAGTACTTTCTTTTTTTATTGTTTCAGTTTGACATTTTTGTCAAAAAGCAAGTCCTGTTGAGATTCCATCTTACACCCATCAGAACCACTATGATTAAAAATAGAACTCTGGAGTTAGCACATTTTGTGGAGAAAGGGCAACACTCTTTCATTGCTGGTGGGAGTGAAAACTTGTTCAACCACTTTGAAAACCAATTTTGTGTTTTTTCAGCAAAAGTGAAGCAGCTCTACCTCAAGATCCAGACCAAGGGAGGGATCTGCGTTGGAGAGGCAAGGGAGAGGAACATGTGGTTTTCAGGATAAGGTGTGGGGAATAACAGAAGAAATGGCTAGATGGCCATGAAAATGAATGGAAATCTGCAACTGACTGTGGTAGGGAGGTTTCAGGCATGTTTAGGATGAGACAGAGTTCTGGTCTAAGGTAGGCACTCAAGGATCAATGGAGTTGACCTTAGTTCACTTAGGCTCACAGCTGCGCTCTGGGTCGGTCCTGCCAGAGCCTTGTGCTGCTGCTGCTGCTGTTTCCTGGACAGTCTCCAACAGGTGCTCTGTGCCCTGCCCACTCTCACTGAGCCACCGCCCAGCACCCACACATCTGCCCATGCCCTACAAAACCACCCGCGACCCTGCATGACAGACCCTCTGTCCTGAATGATGCAGCTGAAGAGGGTCAGGGCTAGCTCTCCTGCTCTTATGACTCAAAGTCCAGTCTCTTGACTGCCATAGGTAGATAGAGGTGAAGAGGATGTCCCATGCATGGTGACAAGTGCTAGCAGAAGTTCTCTCATGCTGCATGTATCTTCTAGGCCAGCACACCCACGGCTCCTACAATGTGTGGGTCCAGGCTCCTGTGACAACTGCAGGTGGCTAGGACAAGCATCAACTCTCTTAATTTCATGCCTTCAGAGCTATCTCTCCTACCATGCCCAGATGATGAGCTGAGCCAGTTTGGCCCAACCCTCAGACATCAACATGTCCCCAGATCCCAAATATGGATGTTTGCTGGACTTTGGTGGTGACAGACACCTGCTGATACTGTGGACTCAGTCATGGCCCCCTGGTGGCAGCATAGGCCACTACTTTACCATGGTCTTAGTTGTCATCAACAGCTACTCACAGCAAGCTGTTCCTCATAACCCTCTAGTCTCCAGTTCTGCCTCTCTTCTTTGTGACCACATTCTTCTATTTCTTCTTTTCTCCCACTTATCCACCACTCACTTGCTCGTCTTAGAAGATCTTGTAGCCTCCTGAGTTTTGGGAAGTCATCTCAAAAGAGGTCTCAAGTGTGCTATGCCCTGCTTGTGCATTATGTCCCCAGGCAGGGATCATTGTGGGCATGATCTGTCCTTTGGGCCTGGTTGGTCCTTGAGTAGTGGTCAGTTAGTGCTAGCTAGCTGTCTGGACCCCATGATGCCAGACTGGTGTGCATTTTGCCCTTTTATTGCCCTTCTTGCCTGAGTGGAACCTTGCAATGCATGTCTATCATTCCTGTCCAGGGCCCATGAACTTATGTGAGATTCTTTGATTTTCCAGTTCTCCATCCTGGGAGACAGTCTCAGACTGCCTAGTACTAGTCTTGTCTTCTCAGGCTCTCTTTATTTCAGAAAATGATAGGCTACTTACCAGTCAGACATTCACAGATCAAAATACTGAACAGATGTAGTGTCTCTCTTTTCTGCCACCTACTGACAGTCATGTGACAAAGCAACAACACCTGCAATGCTTCTATAAGGCAGTAATGGACAAGAGTCTTAATTATTCACAATTTCATAGATGGAGAAACTAGGAAAAGAGGAGATTAAGGGGATTTCTAAGGAAAGTTATGTATTTAGAGCTTTCTGATGTGTGATACCATGAGTAACCAAGGGCAGTTAATTTTTTTTTTAAAAAAGGAACAGAACAGGTGAAATCATAGATGAAGTGATTAAAAAGGAACAGAGAGATGGCTCCACAGAAAGGAGGACTGGCTGATCTTGTAGAGGACCTTCGTTCAGTTCTTAGCATGCAGCTGGTGGTTTACAACCATTTATAAATACTTTTCTAGGGAATCTGATGAGTTCTTCTATTCTGACTATCCTGGGCACAGATGTACATACATATGTACAGACAGACAGGCAGAGAGGCAGAGAGGCAGAGAGGCAGAGAGGCAGAGAGGCAGACAGGCAGACAGGCAGACAGACAGACAGGGAAACAGGCAGACAGACAGGCAGACGGGGAGATACTGAGAAATAGTAACAGCAGGAGGATCAGGTCATGGATGACACAGAGGACAGGGCATCATTGACAAATTATCTTTTAAATTTTTAGCAATGCCTATTTCACAAGGGAAACACATCCTGTTTTTCTTAACCAATCAGAATTATTTGATTGAGTTACACATTTAATAATTTCTTCTCTGTTGTATAGTTCCATTCATCAGGATATTCTTCTATGTATATTATTTTAAATAGAGCTTACATACATTAGAGATGTTTCTATAGTTATAAATCAGTGAAAAGAATTGCATTCTTTGGAGAGGTTTTTGTGGTCTGACCTCGGGCATCTAAGGGCACTGAGCTTGGGCTATGTGCTGAGGTGAGTAAGGCTTACACGTGTACTCAGCTCTAACTGGTTCCAAATGTTTTGCATGCCCTCATTTCACAGCCTTGGGGACTTCTTTATATACCAGTCACATTCTATGCCATAGTCTTTGCAGTCAGGATTCAGCATGGACATGAGGGCTCCTGCTCAGTTTCTTGGGTTCTTTTTGCTCTGGTTACCCGATAAAATGAACTAAAATGGAAATTTCACTGTTATATAGTGATGCCTGGCATTTAGGTGATTTGCTATTTTATCATGTTTACCTATATGGATATGCATTATATCTCTACTTTTAGGTACCAGATGTGACATTCAGATGACCAAGTCTCCATCCTCCCTGTATGCATTTCTGGGAGACAGAGTTACTATTTGCCAAGCAAGTCAGGACATTAACAATTATTTAATCTGGTTGCAGAAGAAACCATGGAAATCTCCTAAAGGCCTTATTTATAGTGCAACCAACTTGGTAGAAGGGGTTCCATCAAGGTTCAGTGGCAGTAAGTCTGGGGCAGATTATTCTCTCACAATCAGCAACCTGGAGTCTGAAGGTATTGGAAACTATTACTATCTACACTATGTTAATTTTCCTCTCACAGTGATACAACTCATAGCATAAACCTCCATGGAAGCAGAAGTGAGAGGCTGGGCTGCTCCGGCTGCTCCTTCTTATGTGTTACCCACTGAAATTGATTCTCAGATGTCACAGCATTTTTAGCAAAGATCATGGAGAGTCATTTGTTTTGGAAGAAGAATCTAAATAGTACTTTCTGCATCCTATCTTTTTTTTTTTATTCTTCATCTCCATCAATACAGAGCTCCAATATTGTGTCTGTCTTAACAGACAGCATAGTCTTTCACTTTGAGGTATTATAACCTAAACTGGGACTCATAAAAATAGAAGCTTCTACAGACTTCCCAAGCACAAATTGTATAAATGAAAAATAGTTTGTTAATGTCAATATTTAAGGGGCAGAGAAATATTACCTAGAGAAATTGACAGTAGAAAGGATTCTGAATTTTTGGTTTTCTCAGAAATGCTATAGCACATGTGTCAGAGAGCGGGACGGCTGCCTTAGTACCATACAGTAATGTCTCTTGAAATTCCAGCAGTGCTTACTGATGCTCCCAGCTGTCTGCAGCACTTCACATAGGATTCTTCTGGCTTTTATGTTCACAGTTCTGTTTGCAGTAATCAAACTACATCAAATCCCACTCATTACTTTTAATCCCATTGCATAAATTAAAATCCAGATTTCCCTATATAAAATCACAGTGAATAAATGGTTTTTTAAAAGAAGCTTCCAGAAATTGTATTATTAAAGAATTGATATCCAGGAGCATAGTTTTCAATACAAACAAAACACCAACACAACAATGGATATCTGTATTCTATTTCCTTGTATTTTTAGAAATTGTATGTGAATAAGATCTATTTTGTTCCTTTTAAAAAAATTTATTATTTATTTAAAGTCTATGAGCACACTGAAGCTCTCTTTACACACACCAGAAGAGAACATCAGATCCCATTACAGATGGTTGTGAGACACAAGGTGGTTGCTGGGAATTGAACTCAGGACTTTAGGAAGTACAGTCAGTGCTCCTAACCACTGAGCCATTTCTCAAGCTCTATTTCCTGTTTCTTTATGATATTCTATGTATCTATCCACCTATCTGTGTACTTACAGTTCTCTCTCTCTCTCATTATCTCTCTCCCCCTCTCTCTTCCCTTTTATCTTTTATTGTCTAAATTTTAATTAAAAATGTTTTTTTGGATTTCACATCATGCACTCCAACTACATAATCTCTCTCTCTCTCTCTCTCTCTCTCTCTCTCTCTCTCTCTCTCTCTCCATACCTGCAACCCTCCACCCTTGCATACTATCCCATCTCTGAGCATAGAAAACAATCTTCTCAAGGAAACTATAGTGAATCACAGTGTATCCCACAGTACATACATTTGTGTATTTCTTTGCTTTCAAACGTGCATCGAAAAAACTTGTTGGCATGATACAAGAGGACTCAGGCTTCTGCTTCTCTATCAGTACTGGAACATCATTGGGACTTATATTAGATAAGCTATTGTTGTCCTGTATCATAAAGATCTTCTAGTTTTTGATTTGTAGGACTTGCTCCATTATGCATTCTAGTGAGTCATTGATGGGGTAGATGTTGTAGTGGAGCAATTCAAAACCCTGGTTCTAGGCAAAGGTTATCTTATCTAGTCAGTTCTGCTACCCCTTCCTCATGCCCTTTTTGTAGGCTCACTAGGAACATCCACAACCAGTGCCAGCTCTATCTTGCTGTCTAGGTAAGGTGCAAGGCCAACTCTTCCTGAGGATCCAGCTGGTGATGGACCTGACCTGTTCTACCACTCTCATGACCCCAGGACTAGCTCTCCTTCTTCCCATAAATGGTGAGGTCTTGCAAGTGTTATAGTATGTGCACGGGTCTGTTATTGGGTTGAATTGTGGGTCCCACCTCTCTCTCTCCATGTGTCTAGGGTCTCTCATGGAGACAGAGGTGTGGGAATTCAGCTATGTTCACCCCACACTTGTGCCAAGCAGACATGGAGCAACAGGACTCCACTCAGGGTGGGGGAGTATAGTCTGAAGTCACACAGGGAGCCAGAACTCTTGGGTTGGGAATCTACATACAAACATCAAATCAACTATGCTGATCACCATTATTCAATTCTTAATTAACCACCAGTTTCCTTTTACAGACAAATTGTTGCTGCCTATCCCAGATATGTATTTAATATTATATTTTTCTTCCTCAGACTGTGCTCTCTCACAGAGAGTGGAGTTTTGCAGCTTAGCACATCCTGTTGTCCATGCAGTGCCAGCATAGAGTTAACACAATCAAATTACCTTGCTTCTGTCTCCAGGAGAGTCTCTAGCCAAGTGGTGAGACAGAGGCAGGCCATACAAATCAGCCCAACAGGATTCATGCACACTACAATACAACAATATGTGATGAAGGAAGGTAGGAAGGTCTCTATTCTTTGAGTGTACCACTGCCCTGCCTTTGGTGATGGCTCACCTGCATCCAATACATACAGAGCAAGTTCTAGGTGAGATACACAGCCTTTTTTTTTCATGCGATGTGGCAGGTGAGTGTCAGAGGCAGCTCTTCTGATCTCATGACTCCACTGAGGCCAACTATCCTGTCCACTGCCAGTGGCAAGTACAAAAAAGGGGATGGATTGTCTTTCTAAATGCTCCCACTGAACAACACACAATTGTCAGGAACTGCTCTCCCACACTCACAGGCTCAGGGCTAGCTCACTTGCAAACCTCATATCCAATGTCAGCTCAAGTATGCTGTCCAGATGAGGTTAAAGGACTGCTCTCTGGAATGGTGCAGCAGGTAAGGGACAGAGCCACATCTCCCCCACTGATGGCTTCAGTACAAGATTTTCTATCTCTTGTAGGTGGCACAGGGTAGACTGGGCTTCTCTTCCTAGACCATAGAACTACATAGCAGAAAAGTGGTAGTACCCACATTCCCACTATCAGGGCCTCAGGTCCAGCTTTTCTGTCTTCTGCCAACAGGGACAGCTCTACTGTGCTGCACAGGCAACATGTAGAGGCCTGCTGTCCTTCACGTTGCACCTGAAGAGGGAAAGGACAAGCTCTCCTGCTTTCATAAGCCCAGCACCATATCTCCTGCCTGCCACAGGTGGTAAGAGGTGAGGTTGGTATTTCTCTCTCATTCATGTGCTGTACAGGAGACAAGTGCTAAGACAAGCTCTTCTGTGCTTTCTTGTATACCTGGGAAATCTTAACCACAACTCCTGCAATATGTGGGCCCAGGCTTTCCTAAGTACTGCAGTTGGCTAGGGCCAGTGTGAGCCTTCCTACTCTCTCATGTCCCTACAGCCAGCTCTTCAAGAATGCCCAGGTGAGAAGTGGGGACACTTTTGCACAACCCTCAGGGCAGTAGCACAGACCAGGGATGACTGAAAGGTCTATGCTGGGAACAGACCCTGTTGCTTCAGGGACAGAGAGCCAGAAATGTCTCCTGATGGCTGGCAAGTCTAGGAATCCTCCATGGTCCCAGGTGGCATCACAAGCTACTCACATCAGGATGTTCCTCATAATCCTTCATTCTCTAGTTCTGCCTCTTTTCTTTGTATCCACATCCTTCTGCTTCAACTTTCCCTCATTTCTCTACCATTCTCTTGCTTCTCTCAACAGTGCCTATGGTCTTTGAGTGTCTGGGGTTGTCTCAGGAGTGGTATCAATAGTGCTATGCCCTTCTCATGCATTCTAGCTCCAGGCAGGATAATCTCGGGCATGGACTGTTCTGTAGGCCTGGCCAGGGCTAGACTGGTTTTTATCTCAGTTTAGCTCTGTCCCAGCACCATGGTGCAAGTCTCGTAGTCGTCTTCAGCTTAATACTTGCTCAGATGCCAGAGTTGCCCTATGCCAGGCTTGTCATTCACTCCTGCACAGGGATCAACCTCGAACCCAAGTGGGGTTCTTCTATTTTCTGGATCCTCATCCTTGGAGATTGTCTTGGCCTGCCTGGCTCCAATCTGGTTGTGTTCTGAAGTTTGCTGTTTTAAGGGAATGTTAGGTTACTAATTATTCAGATATTCTTAGGTCAAACCTCTGACCAGAGACATAGCCTCTCTATTCTCTGCCACCTATTAACCCAAATGTGACAGAGAAGCAACACCTGCAATGCCTCTAGGAGTCATGAGTACATGATAATCTTAATTATTCTAATTTTATATACAGAGAAAAATAAAATCAAAAGGTATAATACCACTTTTGTAGATTACATACTTTCTTCATTATGCTGTTTTTGGATTTCCAAATAATTTCTAGACTGATGTTAACAACTTTTAAAACTCTTTCAGGAATATTACTTGCAATACATTGATTTTATTTGCATGTTGGAGATGATATACATTTAAATATCATTTTTGGTACTGGAGAGAATTCCCAATGGTTAAGAATATTGCTTGCTTGAAGTGTGTCTGGGTTTGATTCTCAAAAGATAAGTAAAAGCTGTTTTTAACTTTAGTTCCAGATGTTTCAGCACCATCTTCTGTCCTTTTAGGAATGTATATATAATGATCCTACAAACTAGTAAGTGAAACAAATGTACATTTATTAAAAATTTTTAATCTTATGAAAACAGATGTATTCTTTATTGATTTGAGTGTCTTTTAGTGTACAAGGGATATTTGTTATCCACAAAGGATGTAGAGATTTTACTGTAATTACTGCAATAATCTATGCTGAGATTTCTTTCTTTATCAATTTGTATACTAATATTAGCAAGCATGTTATTTTATGTTTTTTATTGCTCACTTCTTACTACATTTATTGTACTTGTGGTAACTTTTAACATACAAATGGCAAGAATAAACATTTTTGTCCTTTGTGTAATCTGAGCCACAAAATGCCCAACATTATGTCACTGGGTGTTATATCTGCCTTAGCTTTATAAGCAGCACATGACAGTGACTTTTCTTTCTTCTTTAAAGATTTATGACGAATAGTTAATGAATCTCATAGAGTGATTATTTGGACATGGGACAGATAATTACACAATATTTTTTTTAATTTTTAAAAGGATGAACTCTATGAATAGTTCATAATGTGAACTACTTTAAAAAATTTTATAATGTTAAAATGTCCACTATCTTATGACATACATTCACCTAGATCAGGATGTCTCACAAGAAGGAAACAATGGGGCAAAGGTAGAGAGTCAGAGGGAGAAAAATCAGAAGAGGGACATGAGGAAGAGAGACAGTAAAATAAAATTTACTTTTTTTTTCATGTATATCTCTGTCTCAATTTATATCCCAGTCAAAAAATTTTGTTAGAAGCACATTTTAAATAAATTAACAAAATTTCTTCATTGTGCCAGAAATTATGCTGTTGAAACATGCATATATCTAAGGGAAGACTTTATGTTCTCTGTTTACTATATGCACTTCCTAAGGGCCTTAATCATCACATCAAGAGTATCACACACAGCATGAACCTGTACTCCTTGCAATATTTTCATCTCATTTAATATTTGCTGTCTTATTTCCTTAGGTAATTTTTAATTTTTAAAGAAATAGTGATTTGGTATTCATCATGATATGCTTCTAAAAAGCCAGTAAGCTTAAAAAAATACTGCTATTATTTTTAAAAATTTTTCTCAAATCATAATTAATTCACACAGGGGTTATAAACACAGAAAGGCAGGATATGGGGAAGGGAATGACACTGGAGTGTGGGTGTTCAGGGGGAATACAGATATCTTCAGAAACGGGTATCAGCTAGGTGAAGGTTGAGGGGACAATTCACTATGACTCTGCTTATGACTCGCTTGTCCTTATCTAAGTTGATATTGTCTGCCAACTTATTTGGCAACTCTATTTGTCTATCTACTTATCCTTATGCAAAGCGAAACAAACCATGGTTCCTGAGTTTTTCTATTCTATTTGCTATGCATTCTTAGCTTATTCAAACTTATGCCATTTAAATACCCTGATATGATTTCTTACATTCATTAAAGAAATTAATTTTTCTTCCATGGGAGACAGACAATTCGAGTTTTCTGACTTTTGATTTTGTGAATAACCAAGATCAATTAATTGCATCCTAGCAATGATTTATTTTAAAAAACCTTATTTTATTACACATCGTAGTATGGAATTTCCTTTAAACATGATCCATGAAAAAACTAAGGGAATTTATTGAGGAAATCCTTCTATGTTGCAACAGGGGCCAGCAGATAAGGAATTTGGGTAGCAGTCTCACCTCGTAGTCTCTGATGGCTGCCGACTTCTGGGACTGCTGGTAGATGCATTGGCTGGAAGCAATAATTTATTTTTTTACATTATATTTCATTTTCAGTATAAACACTTAGGATATATATAGTCCTAGTATTTTTATGTAGGCAAATTCCATAAACCACAGGAGAGACAGTGCCTAATTTTTATATTTGACCTTCATAAATAGAAAGGCATTTCTCTATAAAATTGATGAAACAAGAGGAAAAGCAGTTATTCATCAGGCTTTATTTTAGTCATAAAGTATTATTTTCCAATGAATAAATAGTTTTCATACTGAACCCAACTATTGTAGCTATTTTGACTAACATGTTTACTCCAAATTTTATACTTAGTTTTGTTTTGTTATTTTCTTCTATAATTGTGTAATTTATTTAAATTAATGCAAACTTATTTTCAGGTTATATGATCATTGTTTTGTTTCCAGAGACTTCTTATTTTTGCTTCACATATTAGTTTTTCTGGTAATTGTATTTTTTGGTTGGAAGAGAGCTTTTTGGAGTTGTTTCTTGCTAGAACTTTGGCTGTATTATACAACTATCTTATTACCATTAGACTGAAGTAAAGTAGTATATTCATTAAAACGTCTGACTATGCTTTTACTAGAGATGTTTTTCTTTTCTGACAAGCAGATAATACTTTGTTATCTATTCTTTTCAAATTATATTGAATGCATGATTTATTTCATGTACATACATAGTTATCATGTTAGTATCTTCATGCTAGTATTTTCTGGGGTTTTTGAATATTTTTCTATATCACGATTTATTCCTGTTTTGGTATTTTTAATATAATAATAACATTTTACTTTTTCCTTCACTTTTGTAAATTTTCATCAACTTAATGCAAATGTATTTTCAATTTGAATTAAGAGAGTGGTTGTTTTGCACTTATTTTGGAAGTTTTCTGATAATTGTATTTTTTTGTTGTTGTTGTTTGGAAGGGAAATTTTAGAGTTAATTCTTGTTAGGTTTTTAAAAAGGAAACTGCTGTTCGTCAACTAGGATTCTCTGAAATGTTTCTTAGCCCTTTGTCTGTCTGTCTCTTTTTCTTATCACACCTTGAGCTTTTCTATCTTGGAGTTGACATTTAGGAGGAGTGTTTTGCATTTAATTTATTTAGGATTCTTTGTGGTTTCAGGGCCAGGATGTTTAGACAGAAATACACTAGATATGTTTTCTCTATGTTCACCTTTCTCTCTCTCTCTCTCTCTAGGATTCTTTGTGGTTTCAGGGCCAGGATGTTTAGACAGAACTTCACTAGGTATGTTTTCTCTATGTTCATCTTGCTCTCCCTCTCTCTCTCTCAAAGCCCATAATATAAACATGTGTTTATTTAATCAAGTCCAATATCTAGCTGCTCCTTGTTTTTAATTTTATTTTTATTTATTTTATTCCTGAGCAATTTACAAATGTAGATAATTACGTTTAAGTTTTCACTCCCCATTATCCTTTTAAAATGATAGTATTCTTGTCTCCAACTCTAGTGCTTTAAAAACTTTTATTAATTATTTTACTTATTTACATTCCAATCATTGCCCCATCCCTGATTTCTCTCCCACAGTTCCTCATTCTATTTCCCTCTCCCTTGTTTTTTAGATGGTGCTTTCCCTCACCTCCCCACTGGGCATCTGCCTTTCCTGGGGCTTCAAGTTTCTTGAGAGTTAAGCACATTTTCTCCCATTGAGGTCAGACCATGAACTCTTCTGTTATATATGCACTAGGGGCCTCTGATCAGCCTGTGTATGCTGTCTGGTTGGTGGTTCTGTCTTTGGATGCTCCCAGTTGTCCAGGTCAATTGAGTTTTCTGGTCTTCCTAATGAGTTGCCCTTCACTTCAGATCCTTCAGTCCTTCCCCTATTTCAGCTATAGGGGTTCCTCACTTTAGTACAATGGTTGTATTTAGAATCTACGTCTGTCTCAATCAGGTGCTTGTAGGGCCACCCAGATGACAGCCACACTTGGCTCCTGTCTGTCAGAACTTTATAGTGTCAGTAATAGTGTCAGACCTTGGTACCCACCCATGAGACATATCTCCAGTTGGGCCGATAACTGGGCAGACTTTTCTTCAATCTCTTCTTCATTTTTGTCTTTGCATTTCTCATAGACAGAAAAAATTTTGGGTCAGAAGTTGTGACTACAGTTTGGTATTCCTCTATTTGGGGTCTTGTCTATCTGCTGGATGTAGATTCTTTGATTTAATTTCCCCTCTGTTGGGCAATTTGGCAAAGGTCACCACCATTGAGTCCTGAGAGTCTCTCACATCCTAGGTTTCTGGGACTTTCCAGAGGGACATCCCACACCCCAACCCTGGCAGCTGCATATTTCCTGCAATTCTTCTGGCACTTTGGACTTCTCTTATGTTCCTTTCCCATACTGGATCCTGTTTCCCATTTCCTTTCATCGTCCCCTCTCTGATCAAGCTCCCTCCCTCCCTCTTACTCCCATGATTATTTTGTTACCTGTTTTAAGTGTGATTGAAGCATCCTCAATTGGTACTTCAATCTTATTAAACTTCATACACCCTGTGGTTTTTAATCTGGATATTTTGTACTTTTTGGTTAATATCCACTTATTAGTAAGTACGTACCAATCCTGTCTTTTTGGGTTTGTGGAACATAATGTGGGTATCCTGAACTTTATGCTAATATCCACTTATAAATTAGTGCACATCGTGTATTCACTTTTGACTCTGGATTACCACACTCAGGATGATATTTTCTAGTTTCATCTGTTTACTTCAAAAATATATTATCTTCATGTTTTTAATAGCTGAATAGTTTTCCACTGTGTAAATGAACTACAATTTGAGTCTATCCATTCTTTGATTGAGGTGCATCTGGGCTGTTTTCAGGTTCTCACTATTACAAATAAGGCTGCTATGAATAGAGTGGAGCACATATCCTTGTGGTGGAGCATCTTTTGGGTATATTCCCAGGATCAATACAGCTAGATCTTCAGGTAGAACTATTTTCAATTTTCTGAGGAACTACGAGATTTATTTCCAGAATGGTTGTAGCAATTTGCAGTCTAATCAGTTATGGAAGAGTGTTCCTCTTTTTCCATGTGCTTGCTAGCATGTGCTGTCACTTGAGTTTTTAATCTTAGCCATTCTGGTTGGTGAAAACTGGAATCTCAGGGTCATTTTGATTTGTATTTCCCAGATGCCTAAGGACGTTTATCACTTCTTTAAGTGCTTCTCCACCATTTGAGATTCCTCAGCAGAGAATTCTTTCATCAGTGCTGTATACAGTTTTTAATTGGTTTTTTTGGGGGAAGGGGAGAGCTTAACTTCTTGAGTTTTGTATACATTTTCGATATTAGCCTTCTATTGGATATAGGGTTGGTGAAGATATTTTCCCAAACTGGACTTTGCTGATTTATCCTATGGATGGTGTCCTTTGCCTTACAGAAGCTTTTCAGTTTCATGTAATCTCATTTATCAATTGTTGCTCTTAAGAGTCTGAGACATTGATGCTCTGTTCAGGAAATTCCTCCCTGTGCCAGTGAGTTTGAGGCTCTTTCCCTGTTTCTCTTCTATTAGATTCAGTGTGTCTGGTTTTATGTTGAAGTCCTTGATCCACTTGGACTTGAACTTTGTGCAAGGTAATAAATACAGATCTACTTTCATTATTCTTCATGCATACTGCCTGTTAGACCATTTGTGGAAGAGGCTTCTTTTTTTCCATTGTATATTATTGACTTCTTTATTGAAGTTTGAGTGTCTATAGGTGCGTGAGATTATTTCGGAGTCTTCAATTCTATTAAATTGATTGACTTATTTGTCTCTGTGTCAATAACATGAGATTTTTATCACCATTTCTTTGAGGATCACCATCAACCACCAAGGTTGAGAACAGAGATAGTGATTCCCCCAGATGTTCTTTTATTGTTGAGAATTATTTAGGCTATCCTGGGTCTTTTTGCTTTTTCACATGAAGTTAAGAATTGCTCTTATCATATCAATGAAAAAATTGTGTTGGAATTTTTGTGGGGATTGTATTTAATTTGTATTGAATTGTTTTTGGTAAAGTGGTCATTTTCACTATGTAGATCTTGCCAATCCACGAGCATAGGAGATCTGTCCATCTTCTAAGGTCTTCTTTAATTTCCTTCTTCAGGGATCTTCACTTACTTGGTAAGAGTTACACCAAGATATTTTATATTATTTGTGGCTATTGTGAAAGGTATTGTTTCCCCAATCTTTCCTCAGCCTCCTCATTATTTCTATAAAGGAAGTCTACTGAATTTTTGCTTGAGTTAATTGTATCTCCCACCACTTTGCTGAAGTTGTTTATCAGCTGTAGAAGTTATCTTGCAGAATTTTTTAGATCACTTATGCATATTATCATATCATCTTCTAGTAGTGATATTGTAATGTTTTCCTTTACAATTTGAACCCCCTTAATCTGCTTTTGTTGTTTAATTTTTCTAGCTAAAAATTCGAGTACTATATTGAATAGACAGTGAGAGAGTGGGCAGCCTTGTCCCCTGATTTAAATGTGATTATTTTGAGTTTCTTTCCATATAACTTGATGCTGACTGTTGGTTTGCTCTATATAGCTTTTATTATGTTGTATTTATGTGTGGGCCATGATTTCATGATCTCTCCAAGTCTTTTAACATAAATGGGAATCTAAAGTAAGATTGTCTGTAAAGGAGTAGTACTGCCCACAAAATGTTCTGAGCCTTCCAACATCAATCATTAGTCAAGAAAATGCTACCAAACACTTGCCCACTAGCCAATATCATGGGTGTAACTCCTCAACTAAAGTTTTTTCTTCTCACATATATAAATATTTGTGTTAAGTTGACAAAAAAAAACAATCAGTACATACATAGGTCTGCAAATGGAAGGAAGAAGTAATAAACATTCTTCACAATTGCAGATACTTGCCCTTATGCATCTACAGTCAATTTTAAATAAAAAGCTGGAGAAATTAAAAATAGATGAGAGGATATATAGAAGATAAATACCATAAGTAGCATGGAAAAAGATTGTAATCAATGGATGGAAATGAGAGGAAAATTCAAGGAATACTTAGGTAATGAGCTGATTCTGTCATCATTTTGACTGTGTCTCCAGCAGGGGTCACTATGAACACATTTTTAAGCATTCTAAGCAGAAAGGCTAGTCATTCTTTCAATGCTGATAGAGAAACATATTCTTAGGTTATTGATCAACTTAACATCCAAAACCAGCTCCAGGCTCTAGTCATTTCTGTGAAAGCTGCTTGGGCATGAGCCCAGTGAACCTGGTGATCCTAAAAATTCATTTTTCTCTGTTAAACCAGAAAAGCATGTTAAAAATGTTATGAACATGGAAACTCTTCCTGGAGGATTCAGCTTACTTCTAGTTCACATACAACAGCTATCAGCCACGAGTACTGTATATACTACAATTTTTCACGTTGGAGATGGTAATCACACTCAAGCAAAAGTTTCAAAGCACAGTACACATAAAAGAATCCTATGACCTTGGGATTTATGTATGAATATTTATGTATTAATATTGGGATTTGTGTATGAATATTTTACAGAAAATTTTTGTGCTAAAATGAAGTTGTTCTTACTTATATTAATGTTACTGTCTGTGAGTTTTTATTAAAAAATAATGACTTTCAACCCTATTTTTCCTTGTATAAAAATCAAATAATTAAAAATATAGGACACATTTAACTATAGCACTGAACATCATACACATGAAGACTGTAGTAAAGACAGATTCTTGCTTGAGATCATCTTTGTATTACTAGACCTGAGTCAGCCTAGTACCACACACAAGTGAATTCTCATCTAGTATTAAATCTGAGCATATCAGACAGTTAAAATAGCAACTGATATATTCAAGGAGGAGACATGTAGACATCATTTTATGTTAATCATGACACACAACCTTGGTAACACTCAACATTTAGCTGTGATCTTTCTTCTTCAAAACTCTATAGAAATGTTTCATCTCGGACTTCCGGTTTGGGACCGAGCCTAGAGCAGGTCGCAGGCAGCAGCTCCGTACCCAACCGCAGAAAACCAAGAAAAACAGGGACTCCCAGGAGCTTGAACTCACTCAGCATCCCAGGTAAAATTGAATCACCCGTGATGCCTGCTATTAGAAGTTCTAACCCAGATGGACCAGAAGCCAGGAGCCTCGCACTTACCCTCACCCCCTACCTTTTCCCACCTGCACAAGGTCCCCTGAAGCTGGGCAACTGCAAGATCCTGCTTGGCAACTGCAGATAGACTCAAAGCAGTGTACCATATCATCTGAAGAATAGCAGGGAGACCATAACTCAAGCAGTGTACCATTTCTTCTGAAGAATAGCAGGTTGCAGTCCTCCTCGCCCCCACGAATAACCAGGACCCGCCGGTCGGGTCAAGTGGCACCCAGACGTGGGGCTCGAGGCACGGACCCATCCGGACGGACCCTCATTGAGAGGATGTGCACACGACATCAAGATTGAGCAAGACAGAGATCATCGCCCGTGACCTGTCGTCCACGGAACCAGGTTGATGCTGCCATCAAGAAGGCAGTTGAAGTTAATTACCATCAGCTGAAAATTGCAGAGGATCCAGAAGTGACTCCGCAGGAGACTGACACAGCTGTCAGCTCCTCTGCCTCCCCCTACGGTCGACCCCTAGACTTCCATGCCCTCCAGAAGGGTTCCTGGTATGCCTGGCTTTGCCCTCATTTCTCTCGCTAGAGAGCTTGGCCTCTTGATCACCACAACAAAAATTGGCTTTTTCCTAAACCAAGGCCACCCTTGATATGGCTGCTAACATTGGGGAGCCTTCCTTTATGACAATATTACACCCCAAACTGACAAATGGTTGGTAACTTGAACATTTACAAGAGATTAGGATGGCTGTGAGTTAGCCCAATGACAGGATTAATGTAGGTCCACTTCCCCGGGGCCCACCCAATGCAGCCGAAAAGGAGTGCGTAGTGCTGGGAGTGGGTGCAGCCTACATGGCCTAAGACAGGGCTCTCACCCTCCTTTCACCCACATCAGAGTCCCTTGACGTTGCCCATCGTCGACAGCCTAAAGCCTTCGACCATCGATGTGACTCGTCTCACATCAGTGTTTTGGGGTTGTGAACTTGTCTAAGACCCCCCATAATTAGACATCCAAATTCAAAACTCACATAGTTGGGATTGAACATAAGACGCCTTCTCTAACTAAACAGAGAAGGGGGAGATGCCAGAAGCCAGGACCCTCGCCCTTACCCTTACCCCCTACCTTTCCCCACCTGCACAATGTCCTCTGAAGCTTGGCAACTGCAAGATCCTGCTTAGCAACTGCAGATAGACTCAAAGCAGAGTACCATGTCTTCTTAAGAATAGCAGGGAGACCATAACTCAAGCAGTGTACCATATCTTCTGAAGAACTGCAGGTAGATCATAATTCAAGGCAGTGTACCATATAGACCATGACATGTTTCAAGGCACAGGCCAAGAAGATTTTGTACTTTTCCACCACCTGGACCCTCTTACCCCCTCCCCTTGTAAAACATGCTATAAAAAAGCATTTCATGTTCAAATAAAAAAAAAGAAATAAAAAAAAAGAAATGTTTCATCTCAATAATTGTTGAGAGTTTTTTACAGTAAAGAAAAACTAATGTGTTTGTCATTGTAACATAAACAGTCTATGTACTAGATTTTTTTAAAAAAATTAATATGTCTACTGATTTATTATTTGTATCAGTGGGTATATGTGAACACACAAGCGCCAGTGCATGCCTGAGAAATTTGTCTTCTCTATCTACCTGGGTGATTTGTGGATGAAGTCACCAGGCTTTGTTGATAAGTGCCATTACCAACACTAAGTCCACTAGCTTGTATCTTAAGATTGTTAATGGTGTATTTAATAATAAAATAATATATGTAATACTGTAAGTATGGAAATGTTCTTGGTGTGGAGCAAGCAAGATTATATTCATGGAGTTGATATTATAGACCAAAGGTCAAATTTGGTCCAGCACTTGCTTTTGAAAACAAATATTTATGAGGACATATCAAAATGTATTCCTGACAAGACATGAGGAAAGAACACAGATAGAAGGGAGGAACATGTGACACCAGGGTCTCTAAGTGTTAGGGCTAAAGGTTCCCTGCAGAGAAAATGAGCGCAAACAAGGACAGAATGTACAAATTGGGAGAAACTGAATCAGCAGTAAAAGAGGTTTTTGAATTATTTTCTTGGTGTCTTTCATTTCAGTATTCTATTAAATGCTATGTAAGTTGAGGTTTTTGCTAATTGTCAGTGAGGCTTCATGGAATACATATTGGTTTAAATGAGTATATTTTGGTCATGAGACTGGAAAAATAACTTTCTTTCTCACTTATAGCATAAACAAAAAAGAGTCATGGAAGAATACAGGCTTATATGTTCTTAGTCTAGGGTATTACTTAAAACCCTGGAAAGATTTTTTTTTAAATATGATCATAATTCCTATGTTCTTTGCTGGTTTGAATATGCTTGGCTCAGAAAGTGATACTATTAGGAGATGTGACCTTTTTAGAAGAATTATGTTTCATTATGGTTGGGCATTGAGACCCTTCTTCTAACCTCTTGGGAGCCAGTATTCTTCTAGAGAACTTTGGGTCAAGATGTAGAGCTCTCAGATCTTCTTGTACCATGATTGCCTGGATATTGCCATGCTTGTACCTTGATAATAATGGATTGAACCCCTGAACCTGTAAGCCAGGCACAATTAAATGTCTTTATGAGTTACATAGAATATTGGGAATGTGTCAAATAACTCTTTCTTGTCTCAAGAATAACCATACACCAGAATGATGGTGACTGATGAAATGTTTTAGTTTCTGGAGTTATATTTGGGAATGAAAGAAAAATACGTAAGGCAAGAAATAAATCCATGTCACAAACCATGTAGGAACAAAAGAAGATCTACATTCCAGATAGCAGAGCCTCTGAGTTCTAGATAAATAAACTTTCTGCAGAAAACTTAACAATAGCCTGATCAGGTCCAGACCATTGTAGTAAGAGGCTGTTGCAGAGTCAGTTTCTGAGGTGACACCACCCTGTACCTGTTGCCCATGCCATCTAAACCCAAATGATTTGCATGTAGCTAGAGAACAGTTCACTGTTCTGGGGATATCTTAATAGGCTATCATACCCTGTGTAGGAGTCAGTCTGAATCAAGACACAGCACAGACCTGAGGACTCCTGATCTTTTCCTAGGAATGCTGCTGTTCTGGATCCCAGGTATTGAGGAAAGCAGTGCTTATTGCTGTGTTGCCAGTGTTGCCTAGTTGTTGGGAAACCCCTAAAAATTGATTTTAAAATGAAAAATTTCAATTTTTTTTAAAATTCTTTTTCCTTTTCCCAATATCAGGTGCCAGATGTGACATCCAACTGATCCAGGCTCCATTTCTGGCTGTATCAATAAGGGATACAGTCACCATTAAGTGTCAAGCCTTTCAGAGAATTGGAAATTCATTAAATTGGTATCAGCAAAAACCAGAGAACTCTCCCAAGCTTCTGATCTATGATGCATCCAATTTGTATACTGGGATCCCATCAAGATTTAGTGGGAGTGGGTCTGAAAGAGATTTTACCCACACCGTCAGCAATTTGGAGCCTGAAGTTATTGAAACTTATTACTGTCTACGGTACAAAAGTTACCCACCCACAATGAAACAAGTAATAACATAAACCATTAGGCAAAACAGAAGTGTGAGCCTATCCTGCTTTAGCTGCTCCTGCTTGTGCCTCTACCTGCCAAAATCAATATTCTCATTATATTGGCTTTGAATTTAACTGAATGACATCTCAATAAGTAGCTAGCCAGATTCTTTCTCTTCCTCAACCTCAGCAGCAAAGGCAGGACAAAGTCACTCCTGAGTTAGTAAAGATCAATACTTGAAAGACATCTGGATTGTGACATTTATTTGTTTCATGCAACAAAGAATAACTGAAGGAAGTTCTTTAAAGAAGACAAAAAAAAAGATGAACACGGAGAGAAAGAGGATGAACAAGAAAAGGAAGAGGGGGATAAGCAACAAGAGAAAAACAGAAAGACAGAAGTGAATGTGAGTCTATTTGAAATCTCCTAAAAAAACTTTTATTAGGGCGTCACATTTTTCTGTATATGTACTTGAATGACTAAGAGTTATGTTCACTGATATCTGAAATAGAGAAACAGGGGCACAAATTTATAGTAAAAATGACAAATATTCAGATGATAATGATGTTAAACTTCTAATCCCTTTCTCATATGTCTGATCTGGCTTGTGGCAAAGGACTAAATAGGCTTTTTCTTCTGCCAGCAGGTCACCTGACAGCCATCCAAGTCTGGATCATGTCTGGATCAAGACACATTTATCCCAAAGATGTGAACCTATTATCCTACTTCTCTTAGTGAATTATGACTAACCACAAATTAGGGGAGAAAGACCCCTCAACATTTCTTAAAATCTACAACCCACCAAGGACACCAGGATTCTAAAGTCCTCCCTCTGCTCTGCAGAAGTTCTTCCTCTCTGTGTACTTTGATATATGTGATGAACCTAGGAGAAACATGTGATTACTCTTTGTTTTCAACTTGATTAAATCTGAAATTAATGAAACTCCAAACTTCTGGGTACACCTTTGAGGAAACTTTATTTTTTATTGTATCTTTTCAGGTGAAAAGCTCCTATTATGCCAAGCCACTCCTTCTGGTGCCAGCCATTATATGCCATGAAAGAAGGAAGAAGCTCTTTCTTTCCAACTCCATGTGAGTCCATTTCTTTATTGGTTTTACAGCCTCCTACTTGGGGATTCTGGCATGTGCAGAAGACCAGCTGAGACATTCAGTCTTGTAAATTGTAAGAACATGTATTATATTCTTAGAACTTCTCTCAAAAGACAGTTATTGTTGGATTAGCAGAACCACAACCTGTAAGCAACTCCCATATATCTCATTTATAAACAAATAAACAGGTTTGTAATATATATATATATATATATATATATATATATATATATAT
>NW_021609426.1:2868-28284 GCF_004785775.1 Grammomys surdaster | reverse complement strand
ACTGAATTTACACAGTATCTTCCCACAAGTCCAGCTTTACAAAGGATAATAGCAGGAAAGCTCCAATACAAGGAGGGCAATCATACCCTAGAAAGAGCAAGAAAATAATCCTTTTCCATCAAACCCCAAAGAAGATAACCACACAAACGATGTCTCTACTATTAGCAAAAATGACAGGAAGCAACAACACCCTCTCCTTAATATCTCTTAACATCAATGGACTCAATTCCCCAATAAAAAGGCATAGGCTAACGGACTGGATACGCAAACAGGACCCAGCTTTTTGCTGCTTACAGGAAACCCACCTCAGTGACAAAGACAGACACTACCTTAGAGTAACAGGTTGGAAAACAATTTTTCAAGCAAATGATCCTAAGAAACAAGTGGGAGTAGCCATTCTAATATCGAATAAAATCGACTTTCAACTTAAAACTATCAAAAAGGATAAGGAAGGGCATTTCATACTTATCAAAGGAAAAGTCAACCAACATGAACTCTCAATTCTGAATATCTATGCGCCAAATACAAGAGCGTCGACTTTCATAAAAGAAACCTTACTAAAGCTCAAAACACACATTGCACCTCATACAATAATAGTGGGAGACTTCAACACCCCACTCTCAGCAATGGACAAATCATGGAAAGAGAAACTAAATAGAGATACAGTAAAACTAACAGAAGTTATGAACCAAATGGACTTAACAGATATCTATAGAACATTTCACCCTAAAGCAAAAGAATATACCTTTTTCTCAGCACCTCATGGTACCTTCTCTAAAATAGACCATATAATTGGGCACAAGACAGGCCTCAACAGATATAAGAAAATTGAAATAATTCCCAGCATCCTATCAGATCACCATGGTCTAAGGCTGGTCTTCAAAAATGACAAAGAGAATGGAAAGCCCACATTCACATGGAAACTGAACAACACCCTACTCCTTGATAATCAGGTAAGGGAAGAAATAAAGAAAGAAATTAAATACTTTTTAGAATTTAATGAAAATGATGACACATCATACCAAAATCTATGGGATACAATGAAAGCAGTGCTAAGAGGAAAATTCATAGCTCTAAGTGCCTACAAAAAGAAACTGGAGGGAGCATACACTAACAGCGTGACAGAGCACCTGAAAGACCTAGAACAAAAAGAAGCTAATACACCCAAGAGGAGTAGACGGCAGGAAATAATCAAACTCAGGGCTGAAATCAACCAAATAGAAACAAAAAGAACTATCCAAAGAATCAATAAAACCAGGAGCTGGTTCTTTGAGAAAATCAACAAGATAGATAAACCCTTAGCTAGACTAATCAGAGGGCAGAGAGACCGTATCCAAATTAATAAAATCAGAACTGAAAAGGGTGACATAACAACAGAAACTGAGGAAATTAAAAAAATCATCAGATCCTACTACAATAGCCTATATTCAACAAAATTGGAAAATTTGGATGAAATGGACAATTTCCTAGACAAATACCAGTTACCAATGTTAAATCAGGACCAGATAAACCATCTAAACAGTCCCATAACCCCAAAAGAAATAGAAGCAGTCATTAAAAGTCTCCCTACAAAGAAAAGCCCGGGTCCAGACGGTTTTAGTGCAGAATTCTATCAGACCTTCAAGGAAGACCTAATTCCAATTCTTTTCAAACTATTCCACAAAATAGAAACAGAAGGTACACTACCCAACTCATTCCTTGAAGACACAATTACACTCATACCTAAGCCACACAAAAACCCAACAAAGAAAGAGAAATTCAGGCCTATCTCTCTTATGAACATTGATTCAAAATTACTCAATAAAATTCTCGCGAACCGAATCCAAGAACACATCAAAACAATTATCCATCACGATCAAGTTGGCTTCATCCCAGGAATGCAGGGTTGGTTCAATATTCGGAAATCCATCAATGTAATCCATTATATAAAGAAACTCAAAGAAAAAAAACATATGATCATCTCACTAGATGCTGAGAAAGCATTTGACAAAATTCAAAACCCCTTCATGATAAAAGTCTTGGAAAGGTCAGGAATTCAAGGTCCATACCTAAACATAGTAAAAGCAATATACAGCAAACCAGTAGCCAGCATTAAACTAATTGGACAGAAACTTGAAGCAATCCCACTAAGATCAGGGACTAGGCAAGGCCTCCCACTCTCCCCCTACTTATTTAATATAGTATTGGAAGTCCTAGCCAGAGCAATTAGGCAACAAAGGAGGTCAAAGGGATACAAATTGGAAAGGAAGAAGTCAAAATCTCACTATTTGCAGATGATATGATAGTGTACTTAAGTGACCCCAAAACTTCCACCAGAGAACTCCTAAACCTGATAAACAACTTTAGCAAAGTGGCTGGATATAAAATTAACTCAAGCAAATCAGTAGCCTTCCTCTACTCAAAAGATAAACTGGCTGAGAAAGAAATTATGGAAATGACACCCTTCAAAATAGTCACAGATAATATAAAATACCTTGGTGTGAACCTAACCAAGCAAGTAAAAGACCTGTATGACAAGAACTTCATTCCCCTGAAGAAAGAAATCGAAGCCGATCTCAGAAGATGGAAAGATCTCCCATGCTCATGGATTGGAAGGATTAATATAGTAAAAATGGCTATTTAGCCAAAAGCCATCTACAGATTTAATGCAATCCCCATCGAAATTCCCACTCAATTCTTCTCAGAGACAGAAAGAGCAATCTTAAAATTTATTTGGAATAACAAAAAACCCAGGATTGCAAAAACTACTCTCAGCAATAAAAGAACTTCTAGAGGAATCACCATCCCCAACTTCAAGCTGTACTACAAAGCAATAGTGATAAAAACTGCATGGTATTGGAACAGAGACAGGCAGGAGGATCAGTGGAATAGAATAGAAGACCCAGAAATGAACCCCCATACCTATGGTCACTTGATTTTTGACAAAGGGGCTAAAACCATCGAATGGAAAAAAGATAGCATTTTCAACAAATGGTGCTGGTCCAACTGATGGTCAGCATGTAGAAAAAAGCAAATTGATCCATACTTATCTCCTTGTACAAAGCTCAATTCCAAGTGGATTAAGGACCTCCACCTAAAACCAGCCACACTGAAACTAATAGAAGAGAAACTGGGAAAAAGCCTGGAACACATAGGCACAGGGAAAAAGTTCCTGAACAGAACACCAATGGCCTGTGTTCTAAGACCAAAAATTGACAAATGGGACCTCATAAAACTGCAAAGCTTCTGTAAAGCAAAGGACACAGTCAATAGGACAGAGCGGCAACCAACAGATTGGGAAAAGATCTTCACCAACCCTACATCTGATAAAGGGCTAATATCCAAGGTATACAAAGAACTGAAGAAATTAGACTCTAGACAATCAAAGAACCCTATTAAAAAATGGAGCACAGAGCTGAACAAAGAATTCTCAACTGAGGAAGCTCGAATGGTTGAGAAGCACCTAAAGAAGTGTTCAGCATCACTAGTCATCAGGGAAATGCAAATGAAAACAACACTGAGATTCCACCTCACACCAGTCAGAATGGCTAAGATCAAAAACACAGGTGACAGCACATGTTGGCGAGGATGTGGAGAAAGAGGAACACTCCTCCACTGTTGGTGGGATTGTAAACTGGTACAACCACTATGGAAGGCAGTCTGGCGGTATCTCAGAAAATTGAACATAGTGTTACCTGAGGACCCAGCTATACCACTCCTGGGCATATATCCAAAAGACGTTTCAACATACAACAGGGACACATGCTCCACCATGTTCATAGCAGCCTTATTTATAATAGCCAGAAGTTGGAAAGAACCCAGATGCCCTTCGACAGAAGAATGGATGCAGAAAATGTGGTACATTTATACAATGGAGTACTACTCAGCTATTAAGAACAATCAGTTCACAAAATTCCTAGGCAAATGGATGGAGTTGGAAAATATCATCTTGAGTGGGATGACCCAATCTCAAAAGAACATACATGGTATGCACTCACTGATAAGTGGATATTAGCCCAAAAGCTCACAATTTCTAAGAATCTACATATAGACCACATAAAACTCACATAGAAGAAGGAAGACCAAAGTATGAATGCGTTGGTCCTTTCTAGAAGGAGTATCAAAAGTTTCAACCAGAACTCCCAAAGTCTAAACCAGAGAGCACAAAGGGAGGGACTCATGCACCTGTATAGGGAATTGAGGGTGACCTTGTTAGACTTCAGTGAAAGTGGAGGGCCAAGGTCCCCCGAAAGTTTGGATCCCCTACTGTGTGGGAATTCGAGAGCAGGGAGATGGGACTGGGAGGATGTTTGGAGCACACCATCACAAAAATTAGGAGGAGGGGATATGGGATAAGGGATTTTGGGGGAGAATGAGAAAGGGGATAACATTGAAAGGTAAATACGTATAATATCCAATAAAAAACCCACACAGATAAAGGATTTTTTTTTTAAAAAAAAGGGAGTTTACTTATTTTAAATTAATTTCAAAAGTTTCTAGGAGTTGCAAATTGGCTAAGATCCTTAAGATTATTAATATAGATTTATATACCCTTAAATAAGGTCTTCATGACTCTCTGAGTGTGGAAGGAGCAACTGTTGGCGCTTCTGCCCTGACTTTACAAGAACTCTGAAAAATTGGCTTTAAAAACAAAAGAGGGGGATCGGTACTCCCTCAGAAGGAGTCCCCCTGAAATACTCTCCATCATGCCTTGTTCACTTTTCTCTCTCTAAAACTGAAAGCTCATGGCAAATCTCTTGCTGACCATATTGGTAACCTCGGGCACCACCAAGACCAACAAAACTTTGCCACAGATATGGGGAAGGACCCTCATAACCGTAAATGGAATGCCCCAGACCCAGTTCCCTTATGGAGCCGAGGACTGATATGCCTGTCCAATACCACAGAAGGCACAGCTAACTGGCTTCCACAAATATTAATGAAAAAAATAGATACCCTCACAAAGCCAGGCCCAACCATAAATACGATGAATAACAATTTACATCCAGGGAAGAGAAATCTCCCTGAGAATCCGCTCCTTTTTTCTTTCCAGGTAAAAATGAATCACCCGTGATGCCTGCTGTTAGAAGTTCTAATCCAGATGGGCCAGAGGCCAGGATCCTCGCCCTTACCCTCACCCCCTACCTTTTCCCACCTGCACAAGGTCCCCTGAAGCTTGGCAACTGCAAGATCTTGCTTGGCAACTGCAGATAGACTCAAAGCAGTGTACCATATCATGTGAAGAATAGCAGGGAGACCATAACTCAAGCAGTGTACCATATCTTCTGAAGAATAGCAGGTTGCAGTCCTCCTCGCCCCCACGAATAACTAGGACCTGCCGGTCGGGTCAAGTAGCACCCAGACGTGGGGCTCGAGGCACGGACCCCTCTGGACAGACCCTCATTGAGAGGATGTGCGCACGACATCAAGATTGAGCGAGACAGAGATCGTCGCCCGCGACCTGTCATCCACGGAACCAGGTTGATGCTGCCATCAAGAAGACGGTTGAAGTTCATTACCATCAGCCGAAAATTGAAGAGGATCCAGAAGTGACTCCGCAGGAGACTGACACAGCTGCCAGCTCCCCTGCCTCCCCCTACGTTTGACCACTAGACTTCCACACCCTCCAGAAGGGTTCCTGGTATGCCTGGCTTTGCCCTCGTTTCTCTCGCTAGAGAGCTTGGCCTCTTGATCACCACAACAAAAATTGGCTTTTTCCTAAACCAAGGCCGCCCTTGATATGGCCGCTAACATTGGGGAGCTTTCCTTTATGACAATATTACACCCCAAACTGACAAATGGTTGGTAACTTGAACATTTACAAGAGACTAGGATGGCTGTGAGTTAGCCCAATGATGGGATTATTGTAAGTCCACTTCCCAGGGGCCCACCCAATGCAGCCGAAAAGGAGTGCGTGGAGCTGGGAGTGGGTGCAGCCTACATGGCCTAAGACAGGGCTCTTACCCTCCTTTCACCCACATCGGAGTCCCTTGACGTTGCCCATCGTCGACAGCCTAAAACCTTCGACCATCGATGTGACTCGTCTCACATCAGTGTTTTGGGGTTGTGAACTTGTCTAAGACCCCCCATAATTAGACATCCAAATTCAAAAATTCACATAGTTGGGATTGATCATAAGATGCCTTCTCTAACTAAACAGAGAAGGGGGAGATGCCAGAAGCCAGGACCCTCGCCCTTACCCTCACCCCCTACCTTTCCCCACCTGCACAATGTCCTCTGAAGCTTGGCAACTGCAAGATCCTGCTTAGCAACTGCAGATAGACTCAAAGCAGAGTACCATATCATCTTAAGAATAGCAGGGAGACAATAACTCAAGCAGTGTACCATATCTTCTGAAGAACAGCAGGTAGATCATAATTCAAGGCAGAGTACCTTATAGACCATGACATGTTTCAAGGCACAGGCCAAGAAGATTTTGTACTTTTCCACCACCTGGCCCCTCTTACCCCCTCCCCTTGTAAAACATGCTATAAAAAAGCATTTCATGTTCAAAAAAAAAGAAATTAAAAAAAATAATAAATTATTTAAAAAAAGAAAATATCATTTATAAGATACAGCAGAGTCATGTATTGATTGAGTTGCACTGTTTTCTGTTATAATACTTAAATCTATCATCACTAGTCAAATATTTATGCTGAGGAATTGTGGGAAATAATAGCAAATATAAGAGAAGGGCACAATATGGGAGAGTCCTAACTGAGCAAAAGTGTACCCATTCAGTCTGTAAGTATGAAAGAACTTATGTCTTTATATGGTGTTCAACTTCAAGTAACACAGTTTCTTGGGATCAAGGTATAATATACATACCTATTGTGTATTTCCTCTTTTAAAACTATAGTTATCAAGGTTAAAGCTATAACATCTTATATGTAATTCAGTAAAAATGATTCTGATAAATTATCCTTTTAATTTAAAGCAATGCCTACTCCAAACTAACAAATACTTCACAAGGCAAACACATCATTTTTTGTTTTTTTTTTAAATAATCAGAATTATTTGAGTGAGTTAAAGATCTAATAGTTCTTTCTCTGTTGTATATTTTCTGACTGCAAGATTTTCTTTTATATAACTTTAGTATATCTTTAAAGTATATGATATAAAATAGAGCTTACATACATTAGAAATGCCATCTGTAATTTTAAGTCATTGAAAAGAAATGCATTCTCTAGAGACATATGTTCCATATGTTTGGTCTTACTTTGGGCATCTTGGGACACTGGGCTAGTGCTAAGTGCTGAGAAGAGTAAGTTTGGCAGCTGCAACCAGTCTTAACTGTTCATCAATGATTTGCATATACTTACTGAACAGCTTTAGGGACTTCATATACCAGTTACAGCATGTACCATTGTCATAGCACTGAAGATCAGCATGGCCATTAGAGCCCCTGTTCAGTCTCCTGGGTTCTTATTACTCTGGTTTAGAGATAAAAAAATTTAAATGAGAATTGTACAGTTATGATGTGATTTAGTGTTGCCTGACATTTGAGGAATGTGCTGTTTTATCATGTGCATATTTGATATGTCTCCACTCCTGGGTGCCAGATGTGTTATTCAGATGACCCAGTCTTCATTCTCCCTTTCTGAATCTTTGAGAGACAGAGTCAATATTATTTTCAGGGCAAGTAAGGGCATTGGCAGTTATTTAAACTGGTTCCAGCAGAAACCAGGGAAATCTCCTAAATGCCTGATCTATCTTGCAACCAACCTTGCAGATGAAGTTCCATCAAAGTTCAGCTGCATTGTGTCTGGGGCAAATTATTCTCTTGCCTTCAGCATCCTGAAGTATGACGATATGGCAATCTAGTACTGTCTATAGTATAAAGACTCTCCTCTCATAGTTATACAAGGCATAACATAAACCTTCATGGAAGCAGAAGTGAGTGACTGGACTACCCTACTAGCTTCTCTTCATGAGTGAACCACTGAGAACCTGCTTCTCAGATGTAACCGGACTTTTAGCAAAGGTTATGAAGAGTCATTTAATTTGCTACATGAAGCTAAATTTTCTTCTTTGTATCCTATTGTTCATTCTCTTCATCTTCAGCAATATAGAGTACCAAATGTCTTTCTGCCTTAACAGAGGACACCTTCTTTCCCTTTGGGAAGTTGTAAGCTCAGATGAGACTCATAAAGAACAGTAGAAGCCTCTGCTGATTTTTGAAGCACACATTGGTAAATAAAATATTTGTTTTTAATTGTCAGTATTTAAGAGGTAGATAAATCGTACCTAGAGAAACTAACAGTGGAAAAGATTCTTAGTTTTTAGTTTTCTCATAAATGCTAGAGCCCATGTGTCATGGTAAGAGAAGGCTGCCTGCCCATCATCCTGTGCTGTTTCTTGAAATTCTAACAACAAGTTGTGATGCTGCCCACGGTGTGCACCATTTCACATAGGATTATTCTTAATCTCTGCTTATAATAATCAAACATCATTGAATCACACTCACAAGATTTTTAATTCCACTACATAAAATGTAATTCTGATTTGTCTATATCAAGTTATAGAGAATAAAGAGTTATCTTAAAGATGCTTCCAGAAGTTTTATTATTGAAGATTTGATATCTAGGAGCATAGCTTTTGATACACACAAAACAGCAACAGAACAATAGAGATCTATATTGTATTCCCTTGTGTTTTTAGAAATTGTGTGTGTAAGATCTATTTCCTGTCTCCTTGTGATATCCCATTTCATCTAACCACCTGTGTACCCCCTCCCATTAAGCTAAGTTTTATTTACTTTTTAACTTTTTTTGGGATTTCACATCAATTTCATATCTCCCTTCCTTTTTAACTGCCTCCTCAACCTTGCAAACTATTCCATCCCCAAGCCCAGAAAAATAATCTTTCATGGAGTTCCAGTGTGTCACAGTGTATACCCCATTAAACACTGTTGTCTATTCTTTGCCTGCAGTGTTAATTGCAATGAATTTTTGGCCTGCTACAAGATTCTTCTGGATGCTTTTACACTATCCTGATTGGAATATCATTGGGACTCCTATTGGGTACACTGTGGTTGCCTGTGTCATGGTGGTCCTGTAGTTTTCCATTTGTAGGATTTACCCCATCATGCACTCTAGTAAGTACACCATCAGTGAGGTAGATGTTGTGGTGGGCCAGTTCAAAACCCTGGATCTAGGCCTGAGGTTATCTCATCTGGTCAGTCCTGCTGTCTCATTCTTATGTCATTGTTGTTGGCTTACCAGCAACCTCCACAACCAGGACCAGCTCTATCTTGCTGTCCAGGTGAGGTGCAGTGCTAACTCTTTTTTAGGATGCAGCTGGTGATGGATATGACTTGTTCTCCCACTCTCATGACCCCAGGACCAGCTCTTCTTCCTCTCATAGATGGGGGGTGATAAAGGAGGGTAGGGGCATGTCTCTCCCTTGTCCACACCATTTCCCAGCAGACAAGAAGCAGGGCCAGCTCTACTGTGCTCTTGCCATTGGGACTATCTCACCTGCAACCTAAACATTCAGGGCCAGCTCCAATATTTTGCCTAGGTGAGATGCAGGAGCTGGCCCACTACATCCTGTGGCAGATGATTATCTGTATTAGCACTCGTGCTCTCATGACCCCACTGAGGCCAACTCTTCTGTGCCCTCTGCAAGAAGCAAGGGCAAAAGGGGATGATGTGATTACTCTCTCACTCCCAATGCACAACAGACAAGCAGCAGGGCCAGCTCTTCCACACTCATGCCCTCAAGGCTAGCTCACTTACAACCCTCATATCTAGGGTTAGCTCTCCTATGCTGTCCAGGTGAGGTGCAAGGTCTGCTCACTGGAATGCTGCAGCTGGCAAGGGACAGAGCCAGATCTCCCTCTGATGTCACTGGGGACAGATTCCCTGCCTGTTGTAGGTGGCAATGGATTAGGGGGTGATCTCTCCCTTCTCTAGTCACCACATGGCAGAGAAGTAGCAGAGCCAGTTTTCTTATGACCAGGCCCTGAGGGCCACCTTTTCTGCCTGCTGCCATCAGGGTCAGCTTTACAGTGTCACCTAGGCGAGTTGCAGTGTCTGCTGTCCTGAGTGCTCCACATGAAGAGGGCAGGGCCTGCTATTCTGTTTTAATGAGTGCAGGAGTGGTAGAAAAGGAAAGCTGACAGGAAAGTGTGCAGAAGCCTCTAGTAGCAGGAGAGAGAGAAAGAGAAAGAGACAGAGAGAGAGAGAGAGAGAGAGAGAGAGAGAGAGAGAGAGAGAGACAGAGAGACAGAGAGAGAGACAGAGAGAGAGAGACAGAGAGAGAGAGAGAGAGAGAGAGAGAGACAGAGAGAGAGAAAGAGAGAGAGGAGCAGAGAGGAGCAGAGAGGACAGAGAGGACAAGAGGAGAGAGTGTAGAGAAAGAAAAGAGATAAGGGAAGAGGAGAGGAGAGAGAGAATAGAGTGGGAGAGAGAGGAGAAAAAGAAGAGAGAAAGTCCAAGTTCAAGCCTGGAAGCTTGCCTGTCAGCCTATACCCAAAAACATTGCCTGTGTGTTTTTTTTACATGCCTTTCAGATAGTGTTGCTTCCAGTGGTGAAACATCCTCTTGTGTTGAGTTTGAACCTGGCACCTTCTCGTGTATTCTGGTTCCAGGCAGAGATCATCTAAGGAATGATCTGTTTCCCAGGCCTGCCTGGGAATAGACTGGTGGTCATCTCAGTCTAGCTCCTTATCTGGGCCTCACAGTGCCACTCTGGTGGTTGTCTTGGGCTCTCTACTTGCTATGTCTGCCAGAGTTCCCCATGCAAGTTGCCCCTTTCACTCCTGCCCACGGACCTTGGTCCTAGTGTGGTTGTTCTAATATCTGTCACTCTGTCCTAGGAGACTGTCTGGGCCTGCCTAGTCTGGTTGTCTTCTCAGGTTTACTGCTTTCATGGAATGCTAGGCTACTAATCATTCAGATGTTCATAGGTCAAAAGGCTGACCAGAGACATAGCCTCTCTCTTCTCTGCCACCTGCTGACACACATGTGACACAGAAGCAATAATCCTCTAGGGTGCAGGAGTACACAATAATCTGAATTTTGTTAAGGGAGGTATTAAAATATATGGTCCTCAACCTTTGCTGCTCTGTCACCAACTCTTTCAGCCCCAGCAGTCCCACATTTTAGTAACCAATAGAACTGCCAAGATCCCATACTAAGCCCAGCACTGTCTGGCCACCTGGCCCCTGCCTGATATTTTCACCTCAACAGGCTCTCTAGTGGGGCAGAGTTCCTGAGTTCCCCTTGTTTCCACAGCATCCCCACTAAGCCACCCTCCACCTTGCAGTGAACTGTTATAACACCCATCAACTGGTAGAAACAAAACACTTGTAGCTTATAATTAACCAGTCAGATTTATATATATACTCAAATATAGTAAATACTCAAATCACAAGAAGTCCACACAATAATTTCAAGGCCAGTTGATATACAAGATGCCCACACAGATTAGACAAGTCATCCCAATTATTCTAACCCTATAAGATAGTCATAACTACCTGTGGCTACTTAAAGCCATGCTGGTTCATGTCTGCCTCCATCTTTGCCTTCCTCTTCACTCCCCTGTCCCCCCCATATCCTTCTTTCTCTCCCACTGTGCTCTACTTTCCTTTTCCCTGTCCAATCTCAGGCCTCCACACTAATATCTAAATAAATTGGACAGGGAAGTTCCTGCTACAGAATTACTATAATTTTATACACCAGAGAAGAATAATAAAGTCAGAAGATATGATACCAATTTTCTAGGCCTCCGATTTTCTTATTTAGGCCTCATATTTTCTTATTTATGCTGTTCTTTAAGTGTTTACATAAATTCTGAACTGAGTTTACTAACTTTCAAAACTCTTTCAAGAATATTAAATCCATTACATTGAGTTTATTTGCAAATTGGAGATGACATACTTTTAAAAGACATTTATGAGACTAGAGAGAATGCTCAGTGATTCAGAGCATTTGTGCTCTTGAGGGGGCCTGGGATTGACACTCACCCACAAGCTGACCCACAGGTGTCTTCATCTTCAGTCCCAGATTCTAAAGCATCACTTTCTGTCCTTTGAGGAACATATGCATAATCTCCTTACAAACTTGTATGCAAAATATACATAAATTTTTAAAAAATGTAGTCCACATTATGAACACAGATATATTCTCTATTTACTTATGTGTCTTTCATAGGAAAGGGGATGACATCTGAAATGTAAATAAATAAAATATCCAATAAAAAGGGAAAAAAAGGGCATTTTGCTATCCTTAGAGGAAGTAGAGATTTCTAATTACTTATAAATATCTAAGTTATACTTTTCTTTATGAATGTGAATACTAATATTAACAAACATTTCATTTCATGTTTTTGTTGCTCATTAGTGACTATATTTGTTGTATCTGGGGTATTGTTTTAGATACAAATGGCAAGAGTAGATATTTTGATCTTTTGTGTAATCTGAGGTCTAAAATGTCTAGTATTTTGACACTGGGTAATATATTTCCTGAGTTTTATCAAAGCTAGTTTTCTAGCATATAAAGAAGAAATATGATTTCTTCTTTAAAGATTTTTGACTGCCGAAGATGTGTTTTTTAAAACACTATTGAGATATTCATACAATGATTATTTTTACTGTTAAAAGGATTAATTATATGGATATAGTTTACAATGTTAAAGTGGCCAAAGTCTTGTGAAATACATTCAACTAGATCACACTGTCTCCCAGGAGGGAAACAAATTGATGAATGTAGAGAATTAGAGGGAGAAGAAGTAGACAGAGAACATGAGGAAGAGACACTAAATAAAATATGCTGTATTTCTTTCCTGTATATACCTGTCTCATTGTTCATCCAGTCAAACAACATTGTTAGAACAGGCGTTTTTAATAAAATAACAAGATTTTTTTATTGTATCATTAGTTTAGTGCTGACACCTACTCGTCTACAAAAAGAGCTGTATTGGTCTCTGTTTAGTGTATGTATTCTCCTTGGTCCTTAAACATTACAGCAAGGGTATCTCAGTGTGAACTTGTACTCCTTTCAATGTTTCTATCTCTTTAAATATTTGCTCCATTAATTCTTAGCTAATTTTTAATTTTCAAAGAAATGCTGATGTGGTATTCATCATGATCTATAATTTGTATAACTGAAAAAGGCTTGGGGAAAACAGAATTATTTTTAAAGTCAGAAACCCTCTGATTTTGGGACTTTCAGTACACACATCATGACTAGACAGACAGTCTTTAACAGTGTTAAATGGATAATCTTTACCTATCTGTATTATCATTTCTTCTAGGCTCTACCCCGCAGTTGCCTGGCAATATCCAGGTATGCCTGACTAAGTATAAAATGGACTTTTTTTTACTCCTTCCTGTCTCTCCTATCCCCTTGCCCCTTACTCTCTTCCACTCTTATCTCTCTTCCACTTCTTTCTGCATTCCCCTTACCCTTTCTCTCCAAAGGTTCATGCAGGCCTCTACTCCTCTTTCTCCTGTGTCTCTTTCTGTGTTTCTGTCTCTGTTTCTATCTCTGTCTCTGTCTCTCTCTCTCTGTCTCTTTCCTAACTCCCCTTCCCATTCCCTAAATATGCTCTACTTTGTACTATACAGGTCCTTTGGCTGGTACCTCAAGGGGAAGGGATGCCTCAGCATAATGAATATAGCAGGAACTAACAATCCTCTATCATTGACATCTCTCAATATCAATATCATCTCTCTATTGCTCTATAAAAAGATATAAGCTAACAGACTGGATATACAAACAGGATCCAGCATTTTGCTACATATAAGAATCACACTTCAGCTGGGCGGTGGTGGTGCGCGCCTTTAATCCCAGCACTTGGGAGGCAGAGACAGGTGGATTTCTGAGTTCGAGGCCAGCCTGGTCTACAGAGTGAGTTCCAGGACAGCCAGGACTGTGCAAAGAAACCCTGTTTCGAAAAATCAAAACAAAAAAAAATGTTAAGAAACACACTTCAATAAGTAAGACAGTCCCTAACTCAGAGTAAAATGCTGGAAAAACATGTTCCAAGCAAATGGTCTCAAGAAACAAGTTGGAGTTGCCATCCAAATATCCAATAACATAGATGTTCAACCAAAAGTTATCAAGTGAGATGGGGTAGGACATTTCATACTCATCAAAGGAATAATCCTCCAAGAGAAACTCTCAATTCTGAACATCTATGCCCCAAATGCAAGGGAGCACATGTTTATAAAATAAACTTTACTAAAGGTCAAAACATACATTGAACCCCCAAAAATAATAGTGGGAGACTTCGATATTCCACTCTCACTAATAGACAGGTCATTGAAACAGAAACTAAACAAAGACTCAGCAAAACTAATGGGTTTATAAACTAAATGTATTTAACAAATATCTATAGAACATTTCATTTCATCCTAAAACAAAAGAATATACCTTTTCCTCAACATCTCATGGTACCTTCTCCAAAATTGACCATATAATTGATCACAAAACAAGACTCATCCAACACAAGTAGATTGAAATAATCTCATGCATCCTATCAGATCACTATGGACTAAGGCTAGACATCAATAAGAAAAAATAAATAAACAAACACAGAGCAAGAACGACAACAAACCTTAGAAACCCACAAACTCATGGAAAGTGACAACTCTATTCAATGATAACTTGGTCAGGGAAGAAATAAAGAATGAAATTAAAGACTTCATGGAATTCAATGAAAATTATAACCTAGCATACACAACCTTACGGAAAACAATGAGACACAATTGCTGATGCCAAGAGGTGCTTGCTGAACAGACCCTGGTCCCTAAGAGGCTCTGCAAGCAACTGATTAAGATAATGTAGATACTCATAGCCAATGTTCAGACTGAGCCAGAGGACGCTAATGCAAGATTTAGTGAAAGAACTGAAGGCGCTAAAGGGGATCACAACCCATAGGAAGAACAACAGCACCAGCTAAACAGACTGCCCAGATCTCTCAGGGACTAAGCCACCAACTAAAGTATATACATAGATGGGTGAATAGCTCCAGCTACATATGTAGCAGTAGATTGTCTCACCAGGCATAAATGGGAAGGGAGGCCTTTTTGTCCTGTGGAGGCCTGATGCACCAGCATAGGTGGATGCTAGAGGGGTGAGGTAGGAATGGGTGGATGGGTGGAGGAGTATCCTCTTAGAGACAAAGTGGAGGAGGGATGTGATTAGGTGTTTGTGGATCAGAGACAGGGAAGGGGGACAACATTTGAAATGTAAATCAATAAAATAAACAAAAAGAAAAAAGGAAATATGTTCAACCTTAGTTTTTGGCCCAACAGACAGGGCCAAAATTTTGAAAACGTCAACACGATAAAGGGTCCTCCCCTGATTCACACTGACTGATAAATTTGTTCTCATGACAAATCACTTGTACCATATATGAGGGATGTATTCTTTAAAGACATGCAAATGCAAAACTTGGTTTTCATCTTTAAAAAGGTAAAGAAACATTTTGATATATTGTCCATTAAAACTCTTTCCCAGTGGGGAAACTCAGATCTTATAATGTTTCCATCCCATATCCTGGAGAATTGAATATCATTCATGCAAATCACTGAAGTTTCTGGTTTCAAGTATCTAAATGACATGATATCACTGTTGTGTCATGAGGAGCTATGCTTTATGTTTAGACAATTAAAGACTCTTCAGCAAATCCTGAGAAAAATTAAGGAAGTCAATGTTGCTTGGGACTGACAACAGGGGATGACGATTTATTCATTCCACATGAATTCAGCAATTCGAAGAAACATTTTAGATTATGCTCATTGTTCAACCCTGCATGTGAAAAAGCATCCACACTCTATCAAATTTAAACACTTTACAAAATTACCAGCAGAAGGAGACATCATATGATCAGGTATGGATCAAGGAACCTGCTACCCTCAGTGTTTCCAGCAACTTGAAACTCCTATTATTTACATAAGTGCCTCATTCAAGTTGTCTAACTGATGGTTAGAACATAATAATATGGTATATCTTGTCCTGTTTCATAATAAGCATATACACATAGAAACATGAAAGTGTTCTCACTACCACAGTTTGTTGGACTTATGCCCCTCAATATGTCAGGTTAGACTATTAGAAATGAAGGGATATTAATTAAATACCTAAATGTTTTTCTTCATTTGGGAACTCTGCAACTTATGTAATTGTTACTGTTTAGATCTAAAATTGAGAAAATAACAGTATTCTTTCCATTTTCTAAGTGGCTTAGAGTTACTTTTTATGTACACAGCCATGTTGTAATTTGTTTCATATGGTTTCAGCCTCCAGAAGTGACATTTTAATGATCCCATCTCCAGATATTCTGTGTATGACTCCAAGGAAAAAAGTCACCATCAAATACCACTCTATGAGGGTAGTGCCATGCATATGAACTGATACCAACAAAAACCATGCCAGACTCCTCATTAAGTATGGTACTGAGCTCATCTCTGGAATCCCCTAATAGTTCAATGGTAGCAGCTCATAGACAGGTTTTACCCTCAGCATCAACAACCTAGAAGTATAAGATTGTCGAACTTATTACTATCACTAGAGTTATAATTTCCCATGTTTGGTAATACATAAGCTAAACCAATGACAGAAAGCAGAAGTATGAAGCTGAGCTGCCCATCTGCTTCTGATGGGCCATAAAGGGGTTGTGAGCATTTTTCAGATAAAATTATGTATGAAATTTATGGGCATATTTTGCTAAGAAAACTTGAGATCTTCCCTTTCAGCTGAACTGACTTTATTCTACTTCAGCTACACAACCACATATCTGAGAATAATTTTCCTGATATAATAGGCACCACTAATTCCATTGAGCTACAACAAAGAACAAAGGCATTTAAGTCTGAATGAAGATATTAAGTGGTATCTGTTTTTTTCCCAAGTGCAATTGGAACAGTGTTCTAATCCATATAAAGAAATGTGCTCCAGGCACACAGAAGTCAATGCAAAAAGACGTTATATATTTATTCTGAGTGAACCGTTTTTATAAGTAAATTCATTTTTGTTTTATGACTTCCATGAACTCCTCAATACAGCTCAGGAAAAAAAATATAAAAATATTTTGTACCTTGAATATAGTGACTCATTTATGGAAAAAAGAACATGAAACTCTCAAAATCATGTGGGACCTGAAGTATCCATTAGGGTAAATTAAAGTTGATTATGCAAACACTTGGTTATAAATGACTGGCATTTAGATTCCTTTTGAAAGCATGAAATTTTAAGAATTAATGAAGCTGTATTTGTCCCAAGTGTCCCTGAGCGTGCTCAGCCTCTTCCATTATGAGCATCTTTCCCCATAGTGGTGCATTTGGAGAGATATGTGACCTCATCGTGGTCTGGATGACTGCTGTTGTCACTCAGAGAACATGATTTCCTCAGAGCATTGTTGTACTTTCATATAATTAATGATTTTGCCTCTGTAAGGGTAAATATTGGGATGTATCCTCCATTGTGGAGCACACTGAGCTGTTCTGCCATGCAATACTGTGAAGTCCATGCAGAGCTCCTTCCCTCTAATAACAGCAAAACACTAACGAATTTTCTACCTTATAGTTTTCTGTTTTTCTGAATGTTCTATAGTTTGAATAATAAGGAAATGAAATATTCATACTAGCTTTTGTATAGAATATGCAATGATGTTTCCTTCATGTATTTTCACATATCAATATCTCATTTCTTTTTTGTGCTCAATTCTATTCCATGGCTAGGTATGCCAAATATTGTTTATCCATTCACCTATAGAAAGGGATCATGTTTATTTCCAGGCTTTAAAAGATTAAAAAAAACCCAAGCTGCAATAGATACGCCATGCTGGTTTTTGTATGGAAATAATGTTTTAAATCCTTTAAGTGATACAAAGCTTGCAGCATGACAGAGTAAGAACATGCTTTGTAGCAATATCACCAGATTGCCCTTCAAGGCAGTGTCTCCATTTGCATTTCCATCAACAGTGAATAGAAATTCATCCACATCAGTGTCTACCTTTGGTGACTGCACATGGGATCGATACCCAGGTGGAATGGTCTCCAGACAGCCATTCCTTCAGTTTCTGTCCTACACTTTGTCTCCATATTTGCTCCCTTGAGTATTTTGTTACTCCTTCTAAGAAGGACCAAAGCACCCACACTGGGTCTTCCTTCTTCATGAGCTTTATGTGGTCTGTGAGTTGACTCTTGGGTATTTCAAGCCTCTGGGCTAATATCCAATTATCAGTGAGTGAATATCATGTGTGTTCTATTGTGACTGGATGAAAACATCACTCAGGATGATATTTTCTAGTTCCATCCATTTACCTAAGAATTTCTCAAATTAATTGTTTTTAATGGCTGAGTAATACTCCATTGTGTAAATGTACCACATTTTTAGTATCCATTCCTCTGGTGAAGTACATCTGGGTTCTTTCTAGCTTCTGGCTATTATAAATAAGGCTGCTATGAACATAGTGGAGCATATGTCCTTGTTATTTGTTGGAGCATCTTCTGGGTATATACCCAGGAGTGGTATAGCTGGGTCCTCAGTTAATTCTATGTCCTATTTTTATGTGGACCTGCCAGACTGATTTCCAGAGTGGTTTCACCATCTTGCAATCCCACCAACAATGGAGGAATGTCCCTCTTTCTCCACATCCTTGCCAGCATCTACTAGATGCTGATGTGGATGTCAGAAAGTACATGCTGACAGGAGCCTGATATAGCTGTCTCCTCAGAGGTCTGCAAGAGTCTGACATATTCAGAGGCAGATGCTCACAGCTAAACATTGAACTGATCAAGGGATTCCCAATGGAGGAGTTAGAGAGAAGACTGAAGGAGCTGAAAGGGTTTGTGGCCCCTGAGGACAGCAACAATTCCAACCAACCAGAGTTTCCAGAGTCTAAACCACCAGCCTAGGAGTACATTGGGAGGGACTCATGGCTCCAGCTGTATATGTAGGGGAGGATGGCCTTGTAAGGCATAGGTAGGAGAAGAGATCCTTGGTTCCATGAAGGCTGGATGCCAAGTATGGGGGATTTCGAAGGTTGGGAGGTGGGATGGGGGGTAGATGAGGGCACATCCTCATAGAAGCAGGAGGAGGGGGGGATGGGATAGGGGTTTCTTGGGTGGGAGGGAATGGGGTAAGGGGATAACATCTGAAATGTAAATAAAATATTCAAAAAAATGGCAAACAAAAAAAGGAAAAAATGTTATCCCAGAATTGGCCCTGTCTAAAGGAAATATAGAGACAAAGACTGGAGCAGAGACTGAAGGAAAAGCCATCTAGAGACTGCCTCACCTGGGGATCTATCCTATATTCAGCCACCAAAGCCAGATTCTATTGTTGATGCCAAGAAGTTCTTGCTGACAGGAGCCTGACCAATACTGAGCACAAGAGGACTCCAATGGAGGAGTTAGAGGAAGGACTAACAGAGCTGAAGGAGTTTGCAACCCCATAAAAAAACAATATCAATCAACCAGACTCCCCAGAGCTCCCAGGTACTAAACCACCAACCAAAGAGTACACATGGAGGGACCCATGTCTTCAGCTGCATGTGTAGCAGAAGATGGCTTGTCTGGCATCAATGGGAGAGGAGGTCCTTGTTCCCATGAAGGCTTGATGCCTCAGCATAGGTGAGGTAGGAGTGGGTGGGAGGGTGGGACAGCACCCTCAAAAAATCAGGGGGAGAGGGATGGGATAGTGGGTTTGTGGAGGGGAAACTGGGAAGGGAGATAACATTTGAAATGTGAATAAATAAAATAACCAATAAAAAGTATTTCAAAGAAAAAAGAAAAAAGAAATTCATGTGGCCCACGCACATTTGATCACTTTGTTTGTCAGTGTTCTGTACTTGTAGCATTCTTACAGATATGTAGCAGTTTATTAATCACTTCACTTACATGCTCAGTATCAAAAATATAGTATATACTTTTTAGACTGAACTACTCTATGTATATTCTTTTGATGACGTGCATGCTGAGGTCATCTCTCTATTTTCAAAAGAGATACAATTATAGTATAATTTTTAGAAATAGATGCATTGTGCAAAAATAAGTAAAAAGATTGTCTTCATTGTTGAAGTGTTCCTTGATTTTTAAACTCAGTAGTTCTTTAGTAGGAGTTTTTAAATGTCCTGGTCTCTTTAGTGTTTTTTTATAGACCAGTATTTGCTACATTATTAAAATCTGTCTTATACTCCTTTCATGGATTATCAAATTAGTGCTGTACTAACTTATCTCAAAACCTGGGAATAACTAGAATTTTTCCATGTTCTAGAGTGGTCTAGTTTCATGTTTACATTCAGTTCTTTGATAATTTTCAGGTAGTATATCTAAGGACTGATTTACTTGTGCCAGACGTGTCTTTTATATAGATATGCACTTTTTCTGACATTTGTTGAAGGGACTGCAATATGTTCAAAATCTTTCGGTACAGCTAAGTGAGGCACTATTGAGCTGTAATTTGAGTCTCCAAATATTTGTCAGAATATAATTATGAAATAATTTCTACCACAGGCAATCTGACTGAGCCAGTTGCCACATGTAACTAACACTTTTCTAGAGGCAACTACACTTAACATCTTGTCATTTATTTAATAACAGTGGCAACATTTCATCGAAAATCTAGAAGCTACTAGCAATAAAATATTCATATTAAGTAGTCAATGTCCTAGAGCAAAAATTACAATTAATAGTGAATTATACAAACAGAGCTGATAATTAAGTATAAGCAGTGCACCTACATTGATACCTTGGAGCATAGGTTTTCCCTTATACCAATAAAGAAACAAAATAATACTAAAATAATAATGCAATAATAAAGCATCTCTTGAGTATAAGGAAATATATGTCTCAATTAAAGGAAGAAGGTTATGCTTACAAAATATTGTCATTCCTGTATAAAGCCATTTACAGTTAATGAACTCATTTTTATTTCTCATATGGAAGCTGTCAAGTACACGTCCATGTATCTGCTCACGGTAAAGATGTATGTTCATCTATAATCTGATAAAAACATTCCTAGTATCTTTATTCATAACTGCTCAAGGTAAAAAAAGTCCACATCAAGAATAAATATTATCATTACCAGTAGGTTCAGTAACAGAGACATGTTATTCATTTATTCAAAATACATGAGCGAACCTTAAAAGAAACTGTTACAGTGTGAAAATTATGTTAAGTCATTGAAGGATATGTGCTGTATGATTTCATTCAAATAAAATTTGAGAAGTGAAAAGCACATAAGTAAAAATAAATAAGTCTGAACAACCAGAAGTTCAGAGTTCGTTTGATATGTAAGAGTATATGTTTATTTATGGGACATGTGGTAATAATAAGATATATGTATTTTGAATGTATAGTAAATGCTTTAGCATACACTTTTTTGAATCACATTAATCCTTTAAGAATATTCCCTTCATTATAATTAAAAGTATATTTTCTAATAAAGTGCCAGAGTACAGTCAATAAGTTGAAGAGTGTTGAATGATTTGCTTCCATCTTGTATTCTTTTTTGTTTGTTTTTGTAGCAATTCATTTTTGTCCTTTTTTATTGTATATTTCATTTATTTACATATCATATGTTATTCCCTTTCCCAGTTTCCCCTCCAGAAACTCACTATCCCAGCCTCACTCCCCCTGCTTCTATGAAGGTGCACCTCCAACAATCCACCTTCTCCTTCCCCCTTGCCCTGGGGCATCGAGCATTCAAAGGACCAAAGGCTTCTCCTCCCATTGATGCCAGACAATGCCATCCTCTGTGACATATGTGGCTGGAGCCATGGGTCCCTCCATGTGTACTCTTTGGATGATGGTTTAGCCCCTGGGAGCTCTGGGGGATCTGGTTCATTGATATTTTTGTTTTACCTATAAGTTGCAAACCTGTTCAGCTCCTTCAGTCCTTTCTCTAACTCCTCCATTGTGTATTATTATAATGCACTAGAGACTATGAACACAAAGTTATGGGAGCTCATTTCATCCTTGACAATAACTAGGTGTTTGTATCAATTACATTCTGCTCCTTCCCTGCAATTTAGTCTTTTGTATAGAAATAAAATTATGTAAACTTCAAACTACACAGGAAGACTGATTTGTTGATCCATATTTATAATGGATCCATATTTATAATCGATCTCTGGGTGTCTATGTTTGCTGATCATTTGTGATGGGACAGGTCAAATTTTCCAGGATGTGAGGTTTTGTTACATCCTAATGAGGAATTCTAGATGGAGCAGTATCTGTACTAAGGTCAATATTCTGACATGGATTGGGTGGAATGGTGTAGACCCTGATGTTTAGAAACTTCAAATAACTTTTTTTATGAAAAAAATTGATACATAATATTTTGAAATCTCAAAATTTCATGATCTCACCTGAAAGGAATAGCATAAAAGATTTCACAAGGATTTTTCAGGAAGTTTACACACTACTTTACACTATTGTTTTATAATTTCAGAAACCAGTGGTGATGTTGTGATGACCCAGACTCCACTGTCTTTGTCAGTTACCATTGGACAGCCAGCCTCCATCTCTTGCAAGTTAAGTCAGAGCCTCTTATATAGTGATAGAACAACATATTTGAATTGGTTATTACAGAGGCCAGGCCAGTCTCCACAGAGCCTAATCTATGAGGTGTCCAAGCTCTACTCTGGAGTCCCTGACAGGTTCAGTGGCAGTGGATTAGAGACAGATTTTACTTTTAAAATCAGCAGAGTGGAGCCTGAGGATTTGGGAGTTTATTACTGTTGGCAAGGAACACATTATCCTACCACAGTGATACAGACCCTAACACAAACTTCTTTGCCTGAGGCAGACCAGCTGGCAATGTGCTATTTGGCTGGAAAGGACCAGAGCACTTTGTGTATGGGTGTGAGAGAGGGAGGGCTGAGGAACATGAATAATTGTTTGAAGCTGAGAGCTCTGGCTAGACTCATCTGGCTGGATGAATGGTTTGACTAGATCTAAAGTGCCATCAATTTCCAGTCCTTCTTGCAATAGCCATTGTGCTGCCTCTGCATCAGGAGAATTTAATCTCATTAATCTGTATTATAATCAGTGTCATATGCTTGCTGCTTAAACTTATATCTCAGTTTTGAGGGCTTAGTTTTTCTGTTTTGATTATTTGTTTGTTTTATCTACCAGACTAATTTTAATTTCTTAAATGTTTTCCAAAAATAAAAGACACCTTATTAATATATATTTAACATCAGTAAAGCACATGTATTTAATACAAACAATGTGATGAGCCCTACATTCTCCCTACAGTCACTGCTATGACAGTCCCTCAGTCAACTGACTCATTCTTCTGCTCTGTCTACATTCATTTTACATAGGCAGATAAAATCTCATGTTTTATTTGGAAATAACATCTATTTTAAGATTCTGAAAATGCACTTGTATATTTATTGTACCTTGAAGTGTTTTGGTGTTAGACAGTTTGGGTGAATGAATTCTGTACAACAAAGATTATGCAATATAGAAAGATTTACCAAAATGGGGCAAGGACTATAGATGTTGCTCATCAGTTAAGGGTATTTGTTCTTCTTGTCATGGAACCTGGCTTAGGATATCAGGACCTCCACGGCAACACAATAGTGTGTGAGTCCTGTTCCAGGAGATCAAATGCCCTATTATGACCTCTAGTGGCACCATGGAACTCACACGAATGTACAAAGAAAATATAAATGTAAATAAAAATTTAAATGTATTGTTCTTTTCTCATATATTACAACCCAGTGTACACAGTTGGTCAGTAGCTACACACTAGAATGTCTTCTCTAGCACCTTTCACTTCCTATGTCCAGGTAATGACATCTCAGTTTAAGCATGGCCCATTTTACTAAGAACTGCCACAGAGTCTCCTCTCCATTCATCCATAGGTTTTGTGTGCTAAAGCTACACAGAGGTGTGCATGATTTTCTTTAATGCGTCTAAATTCTTGACATACATAGTTTGCCTTCTGAAAGCTTAGTCCAATGTATATGGCCCAAGAATTTCACAGTTACTTTATTAACATGAGACTTGGGTCCATTTTGCACTGCTGCTAATTTATCAATTTTTGTACATAGATTCCCTTGAGGTTAGCTCTAGTATAGGATTATCAGCTTTTACTAGTATCAAAACATGACATATACCTAGGTGGCAACAGTAGCTCCTATTATGACCATGAATTTGTTCACCATTTCCTTGATACTTTGAATCTATGTTAGTCTTTTGTGATATGACATGATGATGTGGAAGTGATTATACAGTTATTACACTCAATTATAATTTATGACACATCTGTCCTGAGAAATGAGATGCAAATTGCATCTGCTAACACCCAATACTAAAGCTAAAGCTTTCATCTTGAGATTTTTGTTGTTGTTTTTCCTTTGTGTGCATGTGTGGAGGGCAGTGATCCAAGTGCAGAGGGCAGGTATTGAGGCATATGGGGAAAGTGGAATTGCTATGTATGATGTGAAATTCACAAAAAATCAATAAAAAGATAAAAACTGTGAACACTGTCAAGTCCAGTCAAACTATACATTTTGACAAGTCTATCAACCCTAGGTTTGAAATCAGAACATGTACTTAAGTAAGGTTTCATATTTCTAGCAAGGCCTCATGAATAAAATCTTATGGTATGTATGTTCTGTATCTTCATTATCCTCTCATATTCATGGATAATTGACATTTTTCATTCCTTAACTATTATGAATAGGCCACAAATAAGCATAGATATGGAAGTGCCTCAATGGTAGGATATAAATTTCTTTTAGTATGTGTCAGGATTGCTGTAAAATTAGTAATATGGTAGCTTTACTTTGTAATACTTTGAGAAATCCCACATTGATTTTCATAATGTATTGTACTGGTTGCTTGTCTACTTGCAGTGAATAAGGGATTTTCTGTTTCTAACTCTCTACTAACAATTGTGGTTAGAGTTCTTGATGGTAGGTATTTTAATTTGTGTTTCCCTGACAACAATGTATGATGATTGAAGATGTCTCTAAGAGGCAATTTCTTAGCTCTACATTTCTTTGTTTAAAAAAAAAATCATTGGAGAGATCTCATACTAGTAGCTTAATGGCATACCTGAGAACTCAAGAACAAAAAGAATAATTCTCACTCCAAAGTAGTAGATGGCAAGAAATAATTGAATTCATGGCTAAAATCAATAAAATACAAACAAAACAATAAGGAAAATCAACACAGAAAATTAATAGAAAACAGAGTTCATTTTGTGGGAAAATGAATAATATTGAAACACCATAGCCAAGTTAAGTAAAACACAAAGAGATATATTGTTTGGTAGGTTATCATCCTACCAAAAGCAATCTACAGATTCAATGCAAACCCCAACAAAATACCAAGATTTTTTACAGTCCTTGAAAGAACCATGCACTCTTTCACATGGAAAGACCAAACTCCCAAGATAGCTAAGTGATATGCCAGAAGCCGGGACCCTCGCCCTTACCCTCACCCCTACCTTTCCCCACCTG
>NW_021609426.1:0-2858 GCF_004785775.1 Grammomys surdaster | reverse complement strand
TTTCAGGTTGCGGTCCTCCTCGCCCCCACGAATAACTAGGACCCGCCAGTCGGGTCAGTGATATTGATCAATAAAAGAACAGCTGAAGGTATACCCATCCCTGACTTCAAGTTGTACTAATGAGCTATAGTAATAAATACAGCATGGTATTAGCACAAAAGAGACACATTGATCAATGGAATGAAATTCAAGAATCAGACATATTTATGCAAAGTGGATACCTGAGGTTTTAAAAATAAAATGCCTAAAATACTCAGTGTGAAAATGAGACAACATCTTAAACAAATGGTTCTGGTCAAACTGGATGTCTGAATGTAGGAGATTGCAAATAGAATCGCTGTACTAAACCCCAGTCCAAGTGAATCAATAACCCCAAGTTAAAACCAGATATACTGATCCTTTCACAAGATTAAATGAGCAATAACTTTGAATGCATTGGCACAAAAAAGGCTTTCTGTACAGAACACTATTAATACAGGCACTTAGATCAACAGTTACTACATGGTACCTCATGAAATTAAAAAGCTCCTGCATGATAAATTAAACAGTAACCAGACAAACTGATATTCTCAAGTATGGGAAAAGAATTTTAATAACTACCCATCTGAAACAGGACAAATATTCAAAATGTATAAGGAACTCAAGAAACTATATATAAAGAAAATAAAAAAAAACTTTAAAATGAGGTATAGACCTAAAGAAAGAATTCTTTAGAAAGAAATATTGAATGACTAAGAAACTTTTAATAATTGATCAGTGTCCTTAGTGAGTGTGGAAATGCAAATCAAATCACTTTGAGTGTCTATCTTACATCCAAGTGGATGTTTAAGATCACATCTAAGAAGAAAAAACAGCTCATGCTGGCAAGGATACACAGCAAAGGAAACACTCCTCCATTGTAGGTGGGAATGTACACTTGTACAACTATTGTAGAAATCAGTGTGCCAGCTTTTCAGGAAGTTGGGAATTGATCTATCACATAATTCACTATAATTTTATGGGTATACACCTAATGATTGTTTCATTCAACCACAAAGATACCTACTCGATAATGTTTATTATGGCTCTTTTCACAATAGCAAAATTAGAAACAACCTAGATTTCTATCAGTAGAAGAATGGATAAAGATAATGTGATACCTTTGTACAATGGAGTGTTATTCAGCCATTAAAAAACATGAAATTATGAGGCAAATGCATGAAATTACAAAATGTCATTCTGAGTGTGGTAACTCCGATGAACAAAGAAAAATATGTCATGTATTCACTTTTATGTGAATATTAGTTGTTAAGTAAATGGTAAACAAGCTGCAGACCATTGATACAGAGACATTTGGTATAGAGTAAGGCACTAGATGGGGACAGACAGTTCTCCCTAGAAGAGATAACCCAAATAGATTACTATGTGTAGGGTTATATTTTTAAAATTCTACTTTAATAAGTGTATTTGAATGCATTAACCTCCCTTCTAGCCTACAGCCCAGCAAATTTTGTGGAAAAAATTTTAATAGGGTAAATGAGGATGTGGACATATTTAGAAATAGTTTCTTGAGGTGAGTCCAATCTGTGTTGTCAGGATATCAGCCATTCATTTCAAACAAATCAGTAGCAGTAGCTCAATACACTTGCAAACACCATTCACAAATCAACAACAGCAGTTTGATTCAGAAGAAATCCCAAGGCTCTGACAATTAGTATGAGCTGGCAGAAAGAGCAAGGAGCCCAGAAACATCACCAGAAGTTCCTTGGTTTGTTTCTCTCTAGGAACTCACCACAAACAATGATCAGTGAAGAAGGCAAATCAAACCAATAAAGACCAGCATTAACAAAACCCAATGAAGACCAGCAAAGAGTGACAAGTTGAATCACTCAGCATCATTCACTGTCTGTTGGATTATCCTTATGTCTTTTGCAAATATAATGTGTTCTTTCAAGTGACTGATCTAGCAAGACATCACAAGGATATTTTCCAGGCCTCTTACATAAAAACATCACATGTCAGTTCTCAGCAACACAACTTCCCACACGTCTGCTCTATTAAAACATCCTCTTATAATACAGTTTCCAGAAAAACATCACATGACAGAGCCGAGTCTCCAAATAAACAATGAATTTCCACTTTGAATGGATACAGTGGAGGAACTGGATAGGAAGATTGAAGTGCAAGGAGGAATGGTAGATGGGAAGAATGAATGGTATGAGGGGAGAGACAGCAAAGAATTAAGACCTTTTGAGAGGTAATGTGGAAACTTAACACTGTAGAAGATTTCTTATATATTTAAATATGAAAATAGCCTGAATGCATCTAAATTTATTCATCAAGAATGATTTACTGGACTGATGGTTGTTTTATTTTGGGGGATAACAAAATACTCTTAAGTGATTTTAGCTTGGCTCTTTCTCAACTGCTCACCACTGTCAGACATTTTTTAAAAAGTATCTCCATATTTAAATGAACTTACCCCTGTATTCTACCACTAAGCATCCAAAGACTTCTTCAGTTTGGAAGTTCTTTCAATCTTCAAACCTCTACTGTCAATAGAGTGACAGCTTGCTTCCACAGTGATGCAGAGTATAAAAGTGATGCAGAAGTGTGAGACTGAGATATTTCAGTGGCTTCTGTGGTGCCTCATCGTTCTACAAATTGTTTCACAAATATAGGCTTGAAATTTACAGCTAAAGATGGGATGAAGAAGCAAGAAAGGTTTCCTTGCCTCTGCTCTTCACTCCATTTCAACTCTAGAATACATATAATATAATGAATATCCTGATGTAATTGAACAATCTTCCAAATTACACAACACCGAGAAAACCTCAGTTTGGATGGGCAGTGAAAATGATTGATACCATGTTCTTATA
>NW_021609425.1:522-1034 GCF_004785775.1 Grammomys surdaster | reverse complement strand
CGTCCCAACTGAAATATCACATGTAACATGATTTAGGTGTTTTCAGTTATGTTGTACATGCCTTTAGCTCTGGAAGTAAGAATACACTGCAATGCGTGTATCTTTACATTAGGTTTGTTCAATAATTTCTATAGTGCTTTTCTGCTGGAATCTAGAAACTTACTTGGACATTCCATATGAAACAATGAAAGATAATTTCTCGGTGTTAAAAGTGTTTCTGCTTTAAACCAAACACACTTCCTAACTGAAATGTCACATGTAACATGATTTAGGTGTTTTCAGCTGTGTTGTACTTGCCTTTAGCTCTGGAGGTAAGAATACAATGCAATCCCTGTATCTTTACATCAGGTTTCTTCAATACATTCTATAGTGTTTTTTTGCTGGAATCTAGCAACTTACTTGGACATTCCATATGAAACAATGAAAGATACATGGCCGGGTGTTGAAAGAGTTTCTGCTTTAAACCAAACACACTTCCTAACTGAAATGTCACTTGTAACATGATTTAGGTG
>NW_021609425.1:0-512 GCF_004785775.1 Grammomys surdaster | reverse complement strand
CGTCCCAACTGAAATATCACATGTAACATGATTTAGGTGTTTTCAGTTATGTTGTACATGCCTTTAGCTCTGGAAGTAAGAATACACTGCAATGCGTGTATCTTTACATTAGGTTTGTTCAATAATTTCTATAGTGCTTTTCTGCTGGAATCTAGAAACTTACTTGGACATTCCATATGAAACAATGAAAGATAATTTCTCGGTGTTAAAAGTGTTTCTGCTTTAAACCAAACACACTTCCTAACTGAAATGTCACATGTAACATGATTTAGGTGTTTTCAGCTGTGTTGTACTTGCCTTTAGCTCTGGAGGTAAGAATACAATGCAATCCCTGTATCTTTACATCAGGTTTCTTCAATACATTCTATAGTGTTTTTTTGCTGGAATCTAGCAACTTACTTGGACATTCCATATGAAACAATGAAAGATACATGGCCGGGTGTTGAAAGAGTTTCTGCTTTAAACCAAACACACTTCCTAACTGAAATGTCACTTGTAACATGATTTAGGTG
>NW_021609424.1:776-1372 GCF_004785775.1 Grammomys surdaster | reverse complement strand
ACTTACTTTTTAAGTGTTTCTCTGCTGGTAAATACATATTTTGAAGGCTGACTCCTGTTGACATTAGCATGTAGCATCCAAAGAGATCTGAGCAAACAGGTTATTAAGTACAATGCCACATACTAAGCTGTGAAACCAATTGTATTTTAAGATATCATTTAGTTCAGTGTGTCAAACACTTTTCTGAGACATTTTATAACCCTCAATTAATGAATTTTGATAATGAAGTGGATACCTTTCTTACTTTCTTTCTCTTTCTCTTCCTTCCTTCCTTCCTTCCTTCCTTCCTTCCTTCCTTCCTTCCTTCCTTCCTTTCTTCTTTTCTTCCTCTTTCTTTCTTTCTTTCTTCTTTCTTTCTTTCTTTTTTCTTTCTTTCTTCTTTCATTCCCTCTTCTTTCTTTCATTTTTTTCTGTCTTTCTGTTTGACTCTCTGTCTGTCTGTCTGTCTGTCTTTCCTTTCCTTCCTTTGTTTTTTCCTTTATTTGTTTCTTTGCTTCTTTCTTTTTTCTTTCTTTCTTTCTTTCCTTCCTTCCTTCCTCCTTCCTTCCATCTTTCTTTCTTTCTTTCTTTCTTTCTTTCTTTCTTTCTTTCTTTCT
>NW_021609424.1:0-766 GCF_004785775.1 Grammomys surdaster | reverse complement strand
TTTCTTTCTTTCTTTCTTTCTTTCTTTCTTTCTTTCTTTCTTTCTTTTTCTTTCTTTTTCTGAATGTGTTTATTTATTCACTATACCAAATAATATTTGTTGTTTCATTTCCCCAAATACCCTTCAAGTTTGTCATTCCCCCATTCCCTTTAGAAGGGAACAAGCCCCCACACCCCGAGTGTCAACACTTCTAACCTCTCACCCACCCAACCACCACAACCTCCTGAACCTCACAATCGTTCCAAAATTCCTTGCATTCCCAATCCTCCACCACCACACTTTACCATACCCACCACCATCCACCCCAGGACACACACACACATGCACACACACACACACACACACACACAAACACACACACAGAGAAACATACTTCTCCCACTCCATACAGCATGTTCTTGAGGGATTAGACACATCTTTTCCCACTGATTCAGGCAGGGCTATTCCTTTAGGGGTGCAGGATCCACAGACAGGTAAATAGGGAACAGGCTCAGGGACAGCCCTTGCTCCAGTTTTTTATGGGACTCACATGAAGATCAAGCTGCTCATCTGCTACATATGTGCCGTGGGCCTAGGTCCAGCCTGTGCTCACTCTGTGGTTGGTGATTAAGTCTCTGGAAGCCTGCAAGTGTCCATGTAGGTTAACCATGTTGGATTTTCCTGTGGTGACACTGTCCACTTCTGGTCTGTCAATCTTTCTCCCAACTATTTTGTAAGACTTTCTGAGCTCTGTCTAATGTACAGATGTGAGTATCTGAATCTCTTT
>NW_021609423.1:0-401 GCF_004785775.1 Grammomys surdaster | reverse complement strand
TGTGTGTGTGTGTGTGTGTGTGTGTGTGTGTGTGTGTGTGTGTGTGTGTGTAGGGGAAGGGAGAGGGAGAGAGGAGACAGAGAAAGACAGATACACATATATACACACACACATACACTATTAGGTGTTTTCCTGATGGATAATCATCACTGTGAGTGGTGCCACACCTCAAGTTGGTGATCCTGGGTGCTTTAAGAAAGCAGCCATGGGGAGCAAGCCAGTAAGCAGTACTCCTCCATTGCCTCTGCTTCAGTTCATACCTCCAGGCTCCTGCCAGGCTCCTGCCCTGCTTGAATTACCATGATTTCTCTCAGTGATGGATTCTCTCTCCTCTCCTTTTCTCTTTTCTCTTTTCTCTTTGACTCTCTCTCTCTCTCTCTCTCTCTCTCTCTCTCTCTCTC
>NW_021609422.1:269-1367 GCF_004785775.1 Grammomys surdaster | reverse complement strand
GACATCGATATGTATGACATCGAAATCTATGACATCCCTATCTATGACATCGTGATCTATGAGATCGGTATCTATGACATCGGTATGTATGACATCGGTATCTATGACATCCGTATGTATGACATCGGTATCTATGACATCGGTATCTTTGACATCGGTATCTATGACATCGCATTCTATGACATCTGCATCTTTGACATCATTATCTATTACATCTGTGTCAATGACATCGTTGTCTGTGACATCGGAAACTATGACATCGATATGTATGACATCGGTATCTATGACATCGGTATCTATCACATCGCTTTCTATGACATCTGTATCTATGACATCGATATCTTTGACATCGGTATCTATGACATCTTTGTCAGTGACATCGTTGTCTATGACCTCGGAAACTATGACATCGATATCAAAGACATCGGTATCCATGACATCGGTATCTATGACATCGATATCAAAGACATCGGTATCTATGACATTGCTATCTATGACATCCGTATCTATGACATCGTTATCTATGACATCGGTATCTATGACATCGGTATCTATCACATCGCTTTCTATGACATCTGTACCTATGACATCGATATCTTTGACATCGGTATCTATGACATCGCTTTCTATGACATCTTTATCTTTGACATCAAAATCTATTACATCTGTGTCAATGACATCGTTGTCTATGACATTGGAAACTATGACATCGATATCAAAGACATCGGTATCTATGACATCGGTATCTATGACATCGGTATCTATGACAAAAGGTAACTATGACATCGGTATCTATGGCATCGGTATCTATGACATCGGTGTCCATGACATCGGTATCTATGACATCGGTATCTATGACATCGTTATCTATGACATCTGTATCTTTGACATCGATATCTATTACATCTCTGTCAATGAAATCGTTGTCTATAACATCGGAAACTATGACATCGATATCAAAGACATCGGTATCTATGACATCTGTATCTATGACATCAGTTTCTTTGACATCGGTATCTATGACATCGGTATCTATGACATCGATATCAAAGACATCGGTATCTATGACATCGGTATCTATGACATCGGTATCTATGA
>NW_021609422.1:0-259 GCF_004785775.1 Grammomys surdaster | reverse complement strand
CGGTATCTATGACATCGGTATCTATGACATCGGTATCTATGACATCGTTATCTATGACATCGGTATCTATGACATCGATATCAAAGACATCGGTATCTATGACATCGGTATGTATGACATCGGTAACTATGACATCGGTATCTATGACAACGGTATCTATGACATCGGTATCTATGACATCGGTATCTATGACATCGGTATCCATGACATCAGTATCTATGACATCGGTATCCATGACATCGGTATCTATGACATCGGT
>NW_021609421.1:359-1309 GCF_004785775.1 Grammomys surdaster | reverse complement strand
ATCTCCATGGTTGTCTCCCTTTGAACTTTCTTTATTGTTTCTATTTCTAGTTTCAGGTCCTGAATGTTTTTGTTTAATTCCTTCTTTGTGTTTTCTTCCATTTCTTTAAGGGATTTCTGTGATTCCTCTTTAAGGGCTTCTATCTGTTTACTTGTACTCTCCTGTATTTCTTTAAGGGAGTTACTTAATTCCTTCTTATAATCCTCTATCATCATCATGAGAAGTGATTTTAATTCTGAATCCTGCTTTTCAGGTGTGAAGGGGTGTTCAGGGCTTGCTATATTGGGAGAACTGGGCACTGATGATGCCAAGAAACTTTGGTTTCTGTTGCTTATGTTCTTGCGCTTGCCTTTCGCCATCTGGGTAACTCTAGTGGTACCTGCCCTCTCTGTGTAAGATTGGAATCTGTATTTCCAGTTATCTTGCTTATTGCAGAGCTCCTCGGAGTCCAGAGGTCTCTGTGGTCTTATGCCCCTAATCTCCCGGGTGGAAGAACTCCTGGGACTCAGGCCACCTCTTGGATCTGGTAATCCTTCTGTTCTGAGTGCAGTGGCTCCTCGGCTGCTCTGAGTGCAGTGGGTTCTCGATGACTCAGGATTCAGTTTCAGCTGCTCTGAGTGCAGTGGCTCCTAGATGACTCAGGATTCAGTTTCTCCACAGGACAGGAGCAGACCAACTCTGTGTCAGCTGCTCTGAGTGCAGTGGCTCCAGCTGCTCTGAGTGCAGTGGGTCCCTGATGACTCAGAATTCAGTTTCAGCTGCTCTGAGTGTAGTGACTTCTCGATGACTCAGGATTCAGTTTCTCCACAGGACAGGAGCAGACCTACTCTGTGTCTGCTCCAGTCCCAGGGACCAGGCAGGGGCCGAAGGGAAGTGGAATTCCGGAGGGGCAGGGTTTGGGTAGCTGCTGTGCCCTAGATGTCCCTGGCTCCCAGATGTATTTCTGGGGC
>NW_021609421.1:0-349 GCF_004785775.1 Grammomys surdaster | reverse complement strand
TCCTGGATGACTCAGGATTCAGTTTCTCCACAGGACAGGAGCAGACCAACTCTGTGTCTGCTCCAGTCCCAGGGACCAGGCAGGGGCCGAAGGGAAGCCTGTTATTTTTGTTATTAGAGGTGAAGTTATGTTTGTGTGGCTATCTTCTTTTGGGTTTTTTTGAAGAAGATTAATTTCTTGCATTTTCTAGGGTATAAATTTCCTCCTTATGTTGGAGGTTCCCCTCTATTATCCTTTGTAGGGCTGGATGTGAGGAAAGATATTGTGTAGATTTGGTTTTGTAATGGAATATCTTGGTTTTCCCATCTCTATCAACCAGCTTTAGTTTTATTGCCCTCAGTATCACAGA
>NW_021609420.1:3927-7807 GCF_004785775.1 Grammomys surdaster | reverse complement strand
GATGTGGGAAGCTATCCTTATCACATCATTGCCATTAACAAGTCTGTGCGCATGCGCTGGAAGGTTTTCCCGCCTTTATTAATCTGACAGTTGGAACACGTCATGTGGCCTGAGGCAACAGGAGCCCATCAGAGACTGCCACGTCCCAGGCGAGCTTAGCTTTCTATATAAGGGAAGGGTTTTAGGCCCTTGGGGTCCCTCCTCGTTTGTGAAGCTTATGCTCTCCCTCTCAAGATGCATTAAAGCTTATACTGCAGAAGGATCCTGAGTGTGCCGCGTCTTTCCTGCTGGCGGGAGGTTGCGCGGGACAACTGGTGCGAGAAACCCGGGACACTTGACCTTGCCATCGTCAGCACCTTGGAGGACCCCTCGATAGAGGAGGATTCAGAACTGCAGGGGTGAGTTCGGAGAGGTATGTCTATTCCTGAAATATTCGGGTTGTGCTTGGCTGTCATTTTCATGGTGCTTGTTTTGCCCTGTCTTCGCGGTGGCCATTGTTAGTAGCAAAGTAGTCTGAAGTAAATAGCCAGTGACACTGGTCTTGTCTCTTTCTCCCTCCTGTAGATAAAGGTGGGACAAAGTTCCTCTTGACTCCCCGGCCGTTAGTCGGACGTAGATAAGCCGCGGGCTGGGCCGCTGTTACTTTCACTTTTGAGACGGTACTAAGGCGGACGTAGATAAGCCGCGGCCGTCATGGGTTCATCACAGTCAATAATCACTACTTTGGAGGCCGTACTCAAACAGCGGGATATTAAAATTGCTAACAGGACTTTGAGGAACTTCATAAAAGAGGTGGATCGCGTTGCCCCCTGGTTTGCCGTCTCTGGGTCTTTGGCTCTCCCCTCTTGGAATAAACTGGGAAAGGACTTAGAAAGGCACCGCGATGACAACGATTTGAGTAACGGCACAGTTGCGATCTGGAAACTTATTAAGAACTGCCTACAAGATGAAAACTGTAAGATAGCCATAAGGAAAGGACAGGCTACGCTAGAAGATGTTCAGGATAGCATGTCAGAAACCGAACGCAGTGAGAGGATGGGCGCGCGTAGGAAAAAGGTACCGAAACAAAAGGAAAAGGAACACCTTTCAGCTGAAGAAAAGAACCCTCCTAAAAAAGGAGAGATACCCCCTAATGGGAAAAGCTCGCTTTACCCCAACCTAGAGGCACTGACTATCGACAGTGCAGAGAGTTCCTCTGGGGACTCCAGTGAGGAGTCATTAGATTCTACAGAGGAGGCGGAGTTAGACGAGGAAGCAGCAGAATACGAGGCAGAGAGATACCATCCTGATGAGCGTAGAATCAGAAAGCCTCTGAGGAAGCCCCCTAAGAAAACGGTTCCCTCGGCCCCCTCAATTCCTCCTCCCCCATACGCTCCTCACTCGGGATATTCCCTGCTCTCAGAGAAAGTCAGGAAGAAGCTCAGGACAGCTTTCCCTGTTTTTGAAACAGAAAATGGAGGGCGAGTGTACGCTCCTGTAGACTTTACTCAACTAAAAGAATTGGCCGAATCAGTTCGTAAATATGGGCCCAACGCCAATTTTACTTTGGTACAATTAGATAGACTTGCCAGCAATGCCTTAACTCCCGCAGATTGGCAAGTGATTGTTCAAGCAGCCCTTCCCAGCATGGGTCAATACATGGAATGGAAGGCGTTATGGTACGAAGCCGCACAAATACAGGCTCGCGCCAACGCTGTCGCTCTCACTCCTGAACCGAGGGAATGGACAATGGACTTGTTGACAGGTCAGGGAGCCTATGCTGCCGACCAAACCCATTACCACTGGGGAGCCTACGCTCAGGTTGCAGCTACAGCCATTAAGGCATGGAAGGCACTCTCCAAGAAAGGAGAGGGCAACACACAACTTACCAGGATAGTTCAGGGGCCTCAAGAATCTTTCTCAGACTATGTGGCTAGAATGACAGAGGCTGCGGGGCGTATTTTTGGAGATACTAGTCCGATGGAGCCTCTGATTCAACAATTAATCTTTGAGCAAGCCACACAAGAATGTCGTGCAGCCATTGCCCCACGAAAACATAAGGGGTTACAAGACTGGCTGCGGGTTTGTCGAGAGCTTGGTGGACCACTTACTAACGCCGGATTGGCGGCAGCCATTCTCCAGTCACAGAGACGCCCAGTTGATAAAACTAATCTTAAGGTCTGTTATAGGTGTGGCAAGCCTGGTCATTTTAAGAGAGATTGCCCCACGGCTAACAGGAAACCAGGTGTTCCCTCGCTCTGTGACAGATGTGGCAAAGGATACCATAAGGCCAGTTCATGCCGTTCCATTAGAGACATGAAGGGCCGGCTTCTCCCTCCTTTAGATGACAAAAAAAACGGAGTGGCGGGCCCTCGGACCCAGGGCCCTCAAAGATATGGGATCCGTTGGACCAAAACCCAGGAAGTTCAGGAGAGAGAACGATCAGAGTCCTCCCAGGGCGACCGTGCCGATTGGACCTGCGCGCCGCCTCCGATTTCCTATTAATCCCTCAGATGGGAGTCCAGCCAGTCCCAGTTGAACCTGTAATGTTAACCCCTGGGGCCCTGGGACTTATATTGGGCCGAGCGTCACTTACACTACAGGGCTTGATAGTCTTGCCAGGCATAGTAGACACTCAACATTCTACTGAATTGCAAGTCTTGGCCTCTAGCCCAAAAGGAGTGTTCTCCATCAGCAAGGGTGATCGTATTGCCCAATTATTGCTTATGCCAGGTATGGAAGATGAGACAGAAACAGACACAAGACAGATTGGCTCCTCAGGAAATGATTCTGCTTATCTGATGATATCATTAAATGAAAGACCCAAATTAATCCTAAAGGTACAGGGAAAAAGCTTTGAGGGAATTATGGATACCGGAGCGGACAAAAGTATTATATCCACACAATGGTGGCCCAAAACATGGCCTGTTACTGAGTCCTCCCATTCCCTACAGGGGCTAGGGTATCAATCTAGTCCTACCATCAGTTCTACTGCTTTGTATTGGGAGGCACCTGATGGTAGGAAAGGAAGATTTATTCCTTATGTGCTCCCTCTTCCTGTTAATCTTTGGGGAAGAGATATTTTACAAGGTATGGGCTTCACCCTGTCCAATGAATATCCTATAGAGTCATCCCATATCACCTCGTATTCCTCACAGGCTAAAGCAATGATGACGAGAATGGGATACGAACAAGGAAGTGGTTTGGGCAAGTTTAGGCAAGGAAGGGTCAAACTTATTTCACCCTCCAACAAACAAGATAGAAAAGGTCTGGGTTTTTCCTAGGGGCCGTTGAGGGATTCCTGCCCATACCTTGGAAAACAGAGGATCCGGTGTGGGTTCCTCAATGGCCACTATCCTCTGAAAAATTAGAGGCCATCACAGAATTAATAAAAGAACAGATGACCCTTGGCCATATTGAAGTTTCTACTTCGCCTTGGAATACACCCATTTTTGCAATCAAGAAGAAATCTGGGAAATGGCGGTTGTTACACGACCTCCGGGCAATTAATGAACAGATGAATTTGCTGGGCCAAGTGCAGAGAGGGCTCCCCGTCCTTTCTGCTCTTCCAAAAGACTGGTCTCTTCTCATAGTGGACATTAAAGACTGCTTTTTTTCCATTCCACTGTGTGTTCAAGATAGACCTCGGTTTGCCTTTACACTGCCTACTATTAATCATGCTGGCCCAGATAAACGGTTTCAATGGAAGGTTTTGCCTCAGGGAATGGCTAATAGCCCCACCATCTGCCAGACTTTTGTGCAAGCTGCTTTAGAGCCTTTACAACAACAATTTCCTGCCATTCTTATTCTTCATTATATGGATGATATTTTGATTGCTCATAAAGAGGTTCAGAGTCTGAACCTCTTTATGAGCAATCAAAATATCATCCATATAATGAAG
>NW_021609420.1:0-3827 GCF_004785775.1 Grammomys surdaster | reverse complement strand
TATGGATGATATTTTGATTGCTCATAAAGAGGTTCAGACTCTGAAGAGGGTTTATCCACAGTTATCATACCTGTTAGGGCGATGGGGTTTACAAATAGCTACAGAAAAGGTGCAACTGTTTAGTACGGGAGAATTTCTAGGAACATCTATCTTTCCCACTTGTATACGTCCTCAAAAGGTTGAGATCCGCAGAGATTGCCTCCGCACCCTTAATGATTTCCAAAAACTGCTGGGAGATATAAATTGGATCAGGCCATTTTTAAAGATCCCCACAGTAGAACTTAAGCCTCTGTTCGCCATTCTTGAAGGGGACCCACATATTTCTTCGCCCAGAAGTTTTACCCCTGCAGCCCGTCAGGCTTTGCAATTAGTCGAAGATGCATTACAGGATGCACAACTTCAGCGTATTGATCCCTCTTTACCTTTTGCTCTATGTATTTTAAAAACAGCGAGTCTACCGACGGCTGTTTTGTGGCAACAGGGACCCCTATTATGGATTCACCCTAATATATCCCCAAACAAAAGAATTGATTGGTATCCAGGGGCGGTTGCACAACTTGCATGTAGGGGTGTTAAGGCAGCCATTACTCATTTTGGAATTGAGCCAGCCACACTTTTTGTGCCTTATACAGCTGCCCAAATACAAATTTTAGCCGCTTCTTCTGATGATTGGGCAATATTAGTGTCTACCTTTCTAGGAAAAATTGATAATCATTATCCTAAACATCCTATATTACAATTTGCATCGAGACAGTCCCTTGTATTTCCTAGAGTTACTTCTACAGGCCCCATCAAAGGAGGGCTTGTCGTCTATACTGACGGATCTGCCACTGGCATAGGGGCATACGTGGTGGATGACAAGGTGGTATCCAAACATTATGCTATAACATCTCCTCAAGTGGTTGAATGCATGGTCGTATTAGAGGTTCTTGAGATTTTTCCAGGTCCCCTTAACATTGTTTCTGACTCTGCTTATGTGGTGAATGCAGTGAATCTCCTAGAAGTAGCGGGGGTTATTAAATCTTCTAGCCCTGTACATGACATCTTTTTGAAAATTCAACAAGCTTTGTTACAAAGGAGAGCCCCAGTGTTTATTACACATATTCGGGCTCATTCTGGACTCCCCGGACCTATGAGCAGAGGCAACGAGCTGGCAGACAGGGCCACAAGGGTGATGGCTATGGTCCTATTGTCCCCCTTAGATCTGGCAAAGAATTTTCATAATACTTTTCATGTAACGGCAGAGACTCTACGACGCCGTTTTTCTATCACCAGAAAAGAGGCAAGAGATATTGTTGTGCAATGCCAGAATTGCTGTGAATTCTTATCAGTCCCTCATGTGGGAATTAATCCCAGGGGCATACAGCCGTTACAAATTTGGCAAATGGATGTGACTCACATACCTTCTTTTGGGAAGTCACAATATCTACATGTCTCCATTGATACCTGTTCTGGAGTTCTGTCAGCTACACCATTGACGGGGGAAAAAGCTTCCCATGTAATTCAACACTGTCTTGAGGCATGGAGTGCTTGGGGCCAACCTAAGATTCTAAAAACGGATAATGGACCAGCTTATGTGTCCAAAAAGTTTTCCCAGTTTTGCAGGCAGATGGGGGTTACTCATCTGACAGGTCTACCTTATAATCCACAAGGACAAGGCATTGTCGAACGTGCACATCGTACTTTGAAGACTTATCTATTAAAACAGAAAGGGGGAATGAAAGACATTCTTCCCCCAGTTCCCAGAGTAGCCATATCTATGGCACTCTTTACTCTCAATTTTTTAAATTTAGATGATCATGGTCGCACAGCGGCTGACCGCCACTTCGCAGAACCTGATCGACCAAAGGATCTAGTGAAATGGAAAGATGTTCTGGCTAATAAATGGAAAGGACCGGATCCTATTTTGATAAGATCCAGGGGAGCTGTTTGTGTTTTCCCACAGAATGAAGAAAGCCCATTTTGGATCCCAGAGAGATTAACAAGGAAGGTCGGAGAACCGGACCAAGATGCTGCCAGCGACCAACAACCCAGTGATGCTGTGGATCCTCCATCTCTGGGTTCCTAGTATTTTGGGGGTTCAGAGATGGGCCAAAATGAATACATTCCCTATTCCTATGCCAGTGATGCATAATGCTCAGGTGTTTCCATGCTTTTTTGCGACCAATAAAACGCTGTGGAAACTAACAATAGTTATGTTTTGAAGGGGAGCCTATGTTTTATGATCATTCCCTCCCCTAATAAAACCAGTCAGTATATCCAAATTTATAACCAGTCCACAGCATGGTTGCTAATCCCTTTGATCAATGGCTTCTTTGTGGCATTAACAGAAGCTGCACAGATTTATCTTCCATGGTTATGATTAATGGAGGCAAGGCTGCCAAAGGACAGTTAAAATACGATTGGAAAGGACAGACAGGGTCAAGAAGTGTTTCCTGGATGACCTCAGTCATTTCTTAGTCTCCTTTTAGGGAGTTGGCCTTTAAACCCACACCAGTATGTGTTTGGCCCCCTTTTATCTGGCTTGTTAGTAATGATAGTACTATTTGGAAAGATACCCTACGATGTATTCCTAAAATTTGTTTTTATAGACTTTGTTGGAATGCTACTGCCTTTCCTTTTGCTTTGGTAATTTGGCTACCTAGATTTGTATCTGTGCCGGTTGAGGCACCTAATAGTTTAAGCACTTTTAGAGTGAAGAGAGATTTTGGTATCTCTGCCATTATAGTTGCCATCATTGCCACAACAGCTGTGGCTGGCGCAGTTACCACCTCTGCTTTGGCCCTTTCCTCTTCAGTACAGACAGTAGACACTATTAATCATCTGTCTGCCTCGGTCACGTCAGCACTAGATGAACAGGTCTCTGCCAACTCACAAATCCTGGGAAGATTAATGCTAGTGAATCAACGCATTGACCTCGTTCAGGAACAGATTGACATGTTGTGGCAATTAGCCCAATTGGGCTGCGAACAAAAAATGGCGGGACTTTGTGTTACCTCTATTCAATATGAAAATTATACTAGAGCAGCAAATTTTTCTAAAACTTTATCTCAGTTTTTATTACAGAATTGGACTGTAGAGTTTGAAGAGACGCTTCGGAAGTTACGCTTTGCGATTATAGAAGTGAATTCTACCAGACTTGATTTGTCCCTGACCGAAGGACTGTCTACATGGATCTCTTCAATATTTTCTTATTTTAAAGAATGGTTGGGGGTGGGTCTTTTCGGAGCCTTGCTCTGCTGTGGGCTGGCGCTCGTGTTGTGGCTCCTTTGCAAGCTCAGGTCACAGTGACAACAGGATAAGGTGGTGATTGCCCAGGCACTTGTAGCACTGGACTAAGGGACTGGATAGCCATGATTAACAACCGCCCCAAAGACCTGTTAAGACAAGGCCATAATCTGTAATACCATCTCCTCCCCCTGCCAAATGGCCCTGGCACCTCTGGGAGTTTTTCTCCATTGCACAAGAGTTGGGCATTTTGGCTTCCCTAATTCTTTCTCTCTATCTGTCCCAGGAACCAAATCCAGACTCAAGAAGGGCTCGGGTTCCCATTGCACCTTGAGGACTGTGATATGGTTGTTCTCACACTCGTTAAGCTCGGGAGGGCTCGAGTTCCCATTGCACCCCGAAGTGAGTGTAGAGACACGGGCCTGCCTCACTTATTGAGGAGGAGAAAATCTAGACCTCTCTCCTTTTGATTGGTTTGTGTCTGCCCGGCCTGAACTCTTTCACTTTTCTATGGCCTCTTCTTAGGATCACTTTTAAATAAAAAAGGGGGCAGATGTGGGAAGCTATCCTTATCACATCATTGCCATTAACAAGTCTGT
>NW_021609419.1:333-1156 GCF_004785775.1 Grammomys surdaster | reverse complement strand
CTTATGAAACAATGAAATATGCATGGCCGCGATGTAAAACTGTTTCTTTTGAAACCAAACACACATGCTAACTGAAATGTCACATGTAACGTGATTTCAGTGTTTTTAGCTGCGTTGTACAAATGTTTGTGCCTTAAACCAAAGAAACGTCTTAACTGAAATGTCACGAGGAACGTAGCAACGTGGTGCAAGTGTTTCTGCGTTAAACCAAACACACGTCCTGACTGAAATGTCACAAGTAACGTGATTTCAGTGTTTTCACCTGTGTTGTACTTGCCTTTAGTTCTGGAATTAGTAGGCTTGTTCATTACGTTCTATAGTGCTTTTCTGCTGGAATTTAGCAACTTACTTGGAAACTCCGTTCGAAACAAGGAACTATGCAGAGCCACGTGGTACAAATGTTTCTGCCTTAATGCAAACACACGATTAAACTGAAATGTTACAAATAACGTGATTTGAGTGTTTTCAGCCTTATTGGCCTATCCTTTAGCTCTTGAAGTACAAATATGTTACAATGCGCGTATCTTTACAGTAGTTTGTTCAATACGTTCTATAGTGCTTTTCTGCTGGAATCTAGCAATCAACTAGGAAATTCCATATGAACAAAGGTATTATACATGGCAGCGTGGGACAAGTGTTTCTGCGTTAAACCAAACAAACGTCTTAACTGAAATGTCACGAGGAACGTGATGTCAGTGTTTTCAGCTGTATTATACTATCCTTTAGCTCGGGAAGTACGATTATGTTACAATGCGCGTATCTCTACAGTAGTTTGTTCAATACGTTCTATAGTGCTTTTCTGCTGGAATCTAGCAACTCACTA
>NW_021609419.1:0-233 GCF_004785775.1 Grammomys surdaster | reverse complement strand
GCCGCGTGGTACAAATGTTTCTGCCTTAAACCAAACAAAGGTCTTAACTGAAATGTCACGAGGAACGTGATTTCAGTGTTTTCACCTGTATTATACTATCCTTTAGCTACGGAAGTACGCATATGTTGCATTGCAGGTATCTTTACAGTAGGTTTGTTCAAAACCTTCTATAGCTGGAATTCAAAAGCTGGAATCTAGCAACTCACTAGGAAATTCCATATGAAACAAGGTGT
>NW_021609418.1:3518-5231 GCF_004785775.1 Grammomys surdaster | reverse complement strand
ACAAGAGACCCTCCTCCTGGCTGCCTATAGAAGATGGTCTCCTCCAGCCTGCCTTTTGGTCAAGATGTAGACCTCTTACCTCCTCCAGCACCATGTGTGCCTCATGCTGCCTTGCTTCATGCCATGGTGATAACGGACTGAACCTCTGAAACTGTGAGTCCCAACTAAATATTTACGTTTATATGTATTGCTCTGGTCATGCTGTCTGTTCACAGCAATGAAACACAAACTGATACAGAAGTTTGTAGCAGGGTCTTTGGTATTGCTATGATAGTCCTGCTCATGCATTTGTGTGGAGGAATGTGGGTTTTGGGACTTTGGAAAAAAGTGGAATATTTTAAGTCGGGCTTGAATGGGCCATTCTAGAAGAAGCATGGGAGACACATGATTTGAACTTTGGGCCTCGCTTAAGAGGTTGCAGAGGAGTGGAATTACTAGTATATTGCCTAGAGATTGTTCTTATGATGTTTTGGTGAATAATGTGTCTGCCTTTTGACCTAATCTGAAGAGGAACTGAGGTCAGTTAATAGGGAATACAAGAGACGAGGGAGGACAGAACAAGAGAAAAAGGAAATCACTACAAAAATAAGGAAGATGGAAGGGGACAAAGGGGAAAGCGGAGTGAAGAACAAAGGGGAGTGAAGAGAGATGAGATGGCACTAGGCAGGGGGATGGAACAGAGAAGAGTAGGAAAGAGGGTGAAAAAGAGAAGTGAAGGGAAGAGAAGGAAGGAAGAATGAAAAGGGAAGAGAAAGGAATGAAGAGATAAGATTATGAAATAGACAGGGTTAGCAAAGAAGAGATAAGAGGAAAGAGGCAGAGAAGGGAAGAGGAAAGTTAACAGAAGAGAAGAGTGAAGAAAACCAAGAGAAGAGGAGGACAGAGAAAGAAGAGAATTGGGAAGAGAAGAGTAGATTAGGGGGAGAGTTAGGTAAGGAGTGATGAAAGTAGAAGACAGAAGAGGAGAGTACAGGGATGAGGAGGGGAGAGGAGAAAGTAAGGAAGAGGAGGGAAGCAGAGGGAAGAGCAAAGAAGAGGGAAGAAGGAGGTAGGAAGAAGAGTAGAAAAGAAAGTTGAGAGGAGAAGCAGGCAGAAGAGGCAAGGAAATAGACGAGGAAAGAGAACAGGAATGGAATCGGTGGGAAGAAGTGAGAGGAAGTTAGAAGTAAAGAGACTAAGTAGGGAAGAGGAGAGTAAATGGAAGAGGAATGGTTAGTGATAGGAGGGGAAAGGTGGAAGGAAGATGGAAAGAGGAGCATGGAGAGAGGAAACAACAAAATTAATAGAGGATAGAAAAGGGGATAGTGTGAAAGAGGAAGAAGGTGGGAATAATAGAGAAGTGAAATGAGAAGTGGAGATAAGAAGATTGAAAAGAAAAAATGGGAGAAGAAAAAGGGAGGGGAGGAAATGAGGAGGGTAGAGGAAAGGGAGGGAAAAAGGGGAAATGGAGGTAATAGGAGGGAAGAGAGAAAAGAAGTGTGGCAGGAAGAGATGGGTAGAAAGAATTACAATGAAAGTCGGACAGTGGGGGTGCACACCTTTAACCCCAGCGCTTGGGAGACAGAGGCAGGCGGATATATGGGTTCGAGGCCAGCCTGGTCTACAACTGAGTTCCAGGACAGCCAGGAATGCACAGAGAAACCTTGTCTCAAAAACCAAAGAAGAGGAAGAAGAAGAAGAAGAAGAAGAAGAAGAAGAAGAAGAAGAAGAAGA
>NW_021609418.1:0-3508 GCF_004785775.1 Grammomys surdaster | reverse complement strand
AAGAAGAAGAAGAAGAAGAAGAAGAAGAAGAAGAAGAAGAAGAAGAAAGAGTAGGGAAGAAAAAGAATGAGAGAGTGTAGTTGTGGCAGTAATATAGAACAGTGGAAAAGGGAAAGAGAAAAGGAAAGGGCGGAGGAGAAAGCAGAAGGAAAGGAAGTAAGATGAAAGAAGAAAGAAGTGGAGATTACAGAGTAGTAGAGGGACAGGGAGAGGGGAGACCTGGGAAATTTTGAGGTAAAATGTGATGAGAGATAGTATGAGTGAGAGAAATTGGGAGAATTGGAAAGAGACAGGAAAAAGAGGAAAGAGAAAAGATGGACAAGGAGAAAAAGAGGAAGAAGGAAAAGGAAGAATGAAGGAAGAAAAAGAGGACAAAGAAGGGAAGAAGAAGAGAATTTAGGAAAGACGAGGAAGAGGAGAAAAGGAAAAGAGAAAGGAGGAAAAGATATAGAGGAAGGAAGTGGAGAGAGGAAAGAAGGTGATAAAATATGGAGTAGGGAATGTAGGGATGAAAGAAGGGAAGGGGAGGGAGTAGAGTACTAGAGGGATGACGGAAGAGGATTGAAGTGAACATGAACCTTATGGTGAGGAAATAGTAGGGAAAGGGTAAGAGGAGATGGAAGATGGGGAAAAAGAGATGAACAAGGAGGGAAGAGGAGAGGGAAGAAGAATGAAAGGAGAACAAGGAGAGGAAAGGAAAAAGAGGGAAGAGGAAATTAGGGAGAAGAAAGGAGAAGAGGCAGAAATAGGTGAAAAGAGGAAAAGATAAGAGAGACAAAGGAAGAAGAAAAGGAAGGAAAGAAGAGGGAGGAAGAGGGAAGTACAATAGTGAGAAAGAAGGAAGAGAAGAGAAGGGAAATTGGGAGAATGGAGAGAACCTGTGGGATGATTGACATGGAGGAAAGACAAAAAAGTGAGAGGGATGATAAGCTAAGATTACAGAAGAAGGAAGGAGGGGAAAGAAGGAAAAAGTAAGAGGGAGAAGAAAAGATGGACAATGATGAAGAACTGAAAGGAAGAGAGGCAGACAGAGGGAAAAAGGAGGAAAATGTGGGGATAAGGTAAGTGTTAGGAGGAAAAAAATTAGGGAAGAGGAAAGAACAAGAGAAAGAAGTTTGTGTAGCAATTAATAGACTGTTAGGAAGAGCAGAAAAGAGGAAAACGATGTTGAAGGACTAAAGAACGAAAAAGATATGAAGTAATCAAAAATGAAAGGAAGAGAAGAGCAATGAGCAGTGAAGTGGGTAAAGAGGAAGAAGTAAAAGGTTGAGGATGAAAGAGGAGAAAGGAGAGAAGAAGAAAGAAGAAGGAAGGAAATGTAACAAGGAAGAGGACAGAAGAGGGAAAGGATGGGCAGGAGAAGAAGGATGAGGAGAGAGAAGGAAAGAGGAAGAGAGATGAGAGAAGAGAAAGGAAGTCAATGGAAGACTGAAGATAAAAGGAGGGAGGATGTGGACAAAGAAGATGAGAAAAGAGTATAAGAGAGGATAGAAGAGAAGAAAAGGGAAGGAAGGACAGAGTGAAAGAAGAGGAAGAAGAGAAATGAGAGTAGTGAAGGTGGAGTAGGAAACCCAGAAGAGGAAGGAAGAGGGACAGGAAGGGAAGTGAAAGGTGGGACAAGGAGGAGGATAGAAGAGAAAAATGAAAGAAAAAAGAGAAGAGGAAAGGTGAGCGAAGAGGATGCTTGAATGAACAGAAGATAAAATGGCTAAGAGGGACTACATGGAAAGTTGACTAAAGACGGAAAAAGAAGGAAGAGAAAAGAAGAGACAAAAGGGAGGGTGAGGGAGAAGAGAAGAGGGAAGATGGAAGAAGAAAGATGATAGAGGAGGGAAGACAATAAAGGAGGAAGAAAGGTGACAGAATATGAGGTGTGAGGGTGGAAAGGGGCAAAAGGAAAGAGTAGGTAAGAAAAACTGGGATGGAGGAGCTAAAAGGACAGAGTGGGGATGAGGAGGGACAAGGGAGCGGGTTTATGAGGGACTAGCAGATTGTAAGGAAGAGAATAGAATATAGGAGATAAAAGATGTCTGAAGAAAAGGGAGGAGGTAGATGTGGAAAGGAGGGAAGTATCAAGCAGGGGGAAGAGGAAATATGAGTGAGAAAGGAAGAGGACTGAGAAAGCACAAGGGTGGAGGAGAGAATGGGGGTAAGAGCAATGCAGATGGAAGGAGAAAAAGAGGAGAAATAAGAAGGGAAGAGGGAGGAAGGAAGGAAGGAAGGAAGGAAGGAAGGAAAGAAAAAGAAAGAAAGAAAGAAAGAAAGAAGGAAAGAAAGAAAGAAAGAAAGAAAGAAAGAAAGAAAGAAAAGTAGAGATAAGCAACAGAGAAAGATGAGAGAGAAGAAGGAAGAGGAGGGAAAAGGAAGTAAGAGCTAAAAGAAGGTGAGGGGCAGGAAGAAGTAAGAATGAAATTGGAAGACAGAGGATGAAATAGGAAAGAAGAATGAGAGAGGATGAAGACAGAGGTGGAAGAAGAAGCATCAAGGAATGATGGAAGAGAAAGAAGAAAAGAATAAGTAAGTGAAAAAGCAGGCAAGCAAGAAAGCAAGAGGGGTAACGGGGGGAGAGTCTACAGAGGATGGAATAGGTAGTGGGAGATAGGAGAAAAGGGGTTAAAAAAGAAGAGAAGGAGATAAAGAGGAGAGAAAAAGGAAGAAACAGCAAGAGAGAAGGAGAGAAGGAAAACAAGACGCTGGGTGAGGAACTGGAGAAGATAAGGGAATGTGAAGGAAAGGGAGTAGCGAAGACAGAAAATAAAAGAGATGAGATTAGGTAGGAGAAAGTGGAGGGAGGAGGGAAGAGGGAAGAGGAAACTTAGGAGTTGGATTAAGTAAGGAAGAGGAGAAAGGAGATAAAGAAGCAAGAGGTATGAACCTGGAGTGATGGGAAGAGGATAGAAGATGGGAGAAAAGGAAGGATGGAAGGGGAGAGTTAGAAATAGGGAATCAGCAATGAGGGGAAATAGTGATGTGGGAACAGGAAAGGGGAAGGAAAAGAAGAATATAGGAGAGAAGGACTGGGGCAGAGGGAACAGGGAAGAGGGTAATGAGGAAAGAGCAGGAAGTAGGGAAAAGCATGAAGGGGATGAATTGGAAAAGAGAAGTGTTTGAGGGAGATGAGAGGAAAGGACAAAGGAGGAGGAGGGGGAGGAGGGGGGGGGGAGAAGGAAGAGGAGGTGGAAAAGGAGGACTAGGATGAGGACAAGGACAAGGAGGAGGAGGGGAGTTTTTGGAAGATGAGGGAAGAGGATGACAGAAGTGGGAAGAAAACACAAGAGAATAATAGAGAATTGTGAAAATAAAGAGAGAAGTGGGAGAATGGAGGAAGTATAGCAAAGAAGAGGGGAGAGGAGTGGAAGTGATGGAAAAAGAAATGGAGAGGAGAGAGGATTTATACTGGAAGAGGAAGAAGGAAGAAATAGACAAGAGGAGAAAAGGGGAGGTGAATGGAGGGAGATGGCAAGAGGAAAATGCACGAAAGAGGAGTGCAGAAAGTAAAGAGGGAGAA
>NW_021609417.1:1080-1744 GCF_004785775.1 Grammomys surdaster | reverse complement strand
CAAGACCACATCTCCTACGGGTGACACTCCATATTACCCTATGGTGGCCATTATGATTCAAACCAGCACAGGGAGGCAAGAGGAAAGAGAAGTGAGTAGGGAAGGGGAGCAATAGTTGAAGAGGGAAGATGAAGGACGAAGAGCGAGGAACAAAGAGGAGGATGAAAGAATAGAAGGGAAGGAGGTGGATGAAGGAAGAGAAGCAGAGAAATAGGAAGGAGTAAAGAAAACAGATAAAGTCTTTAGAGAAAAAGGAAAAGGAGGAAAAGATGAAGGAAAATGAGGAGGTGGGGGAGGAAGAGGAGAAGGAGCAGGAGGAGGAGAAGGAGGAGGAGAGAAATGGTTAGAATCTACTGAAGGGAAGAAGGAAGAGCAAAGATGAGAGAAGAAAAGGGAGGATGAAGAAAAGAAGAGAATGAAGAGAAGGGAAGAGGGAAAGGATGGAGAATGGAAGAGTGAGAGTAGAAATGTGAAGAGAGAGAGAGGCTACAAATAAACTGGTGTGCAGATAAGGGAGGAAAGCGTGGAAAGGGATGATAGGAAAAATGACAAAGAGTGAGGAAAGGACCGAGGGAGAAGGATTAAGCAAGAAAAAAACCTGGTAGAGAAGAAGAAAGAGAAAGAAAGAAAGAAAGAAAGAAAGAAAGAAAGAAAGAAAGAAAGA
>NW_021609417.1:0-1070 GCF_004785775.1 Grammomys surdaster | reverse complement strand
AAGAAAGAAAGAAAGAAAGAAAGAAAGAAAGAAAGAAAGAAAGAAAGGAAGGAAGGAAGGAAGAGAGAGAGAGAAAGGAAGGAAGAGGAGGAAGAGGAAGAGGAAGAAGAAGTAGGAGGAGCAGAAGCCAGAGAAGCAGGAGGAGGAGGAAGAGGAGGAGGAGGAGGAGGAGGAGGAGGAGGAGAAAGAGGAAAAGGAGGAGGAGGAGAAAAAGAAGCAATAGCAATATTGAGGGAAGACTTGTGAAGGATAGGAAAGAGGAAGGAAGAGGAAGGAATAGGAAAGTTGTTAAAAGGGAGAAAAGGATGCAGCATGGATAAATAAGTGGAGGCAGGAGGGATGAAAATTGTAGTGGAAAGCTGAGAGAAGAAGGCAGAGAAGAATGAAGAGGAGAGGGATGAGGCGAGAATGGAAAAGTGGAGAGAGGTGGAAATAGGAGGAAGGAGACAAGAATAGGGAAGGTGGAAGGGAAAGGTGGAGGGAATAGAAAAGATAATGGAAGAAGAGGGGAGAGAGAAGACTTGAACGAGATGAGAGGGACAGAGAAAGAAGAGGAGGGGAAAGAACAGAAGAGAAAAGAGGTTGAAAGGGGTCAGGGAGAAGAGAGAGGGCAGAGTAGGAAGGAGGAAGATGGAGGAAGGAAGAAGATAAAGGAGGGAAGAGGAAGATGAAAGGAAGATACGACAAGGAAAGGAGAGGAAAAAGGAAGATGATTAATGAAGATGACTGGAAAAATGAAAAAGGAATACTGACGAAGAGTTGAGAGGAAGGAAGAGAGAGGAAGGTGGAGGAGCAAAATATCAAGTGGAAGAAAAAGGATGGGAAGAAGAAGAGGATGGAGGATATGAGATAGAAGGAAGGAAGTGAGGAAGCAGAAAATAAAGCAGAGAGGAGGGAAGAGGGAAGTGGAAAGGGGAGAAAGATGGAAAGTGGAGATGGGGGATGAAAAGGAAACAGGAATGAGGAAGAAACAGGGAACAGGAACAAGACAAGAGAGGATAGGAAGAAAAGAGGAAAGAGAGCAAACTGGAAAGGTAAGGGAAGAAGGAAGACTGGAAAGAGGGAAGGGG
>NW_021609416.1:884-1776 GCF_004785775.1 Grammomys surdaster | reverse complement strand
AAACAGCCTGCAAGCTAAGAGTTTTTAACAAGACCACATCTCCTACGAGTGACACTCCATATTACCCTATGGTGGTCATTATGATTCAAACCAGCACAGGGAGGCAAGAGGAAAGAGAAGTGAGTAGGGAAGGGGAACAATAGTTGAAGAGGGAAGATGAAGGAAGAAGAATGAGGAACAAAGAGGATGATGAAAGAATAGAAGAGAAGGAGGTGGATAAGGGAAGAGAAGCAGAGAAATAGGAAGGATTAAAGAAGACAGAGAAAGTCTTTAGAGAAAGGAAAAGGAGGAAAAGATGAATGAAAAGGCGGAGGTGGGGGAGGAAGAGGAGAAGGAGCAGGAGGAGGAGAAAGAGGAGGGGAGAAATGGTCAGAATCTACTGAATGGAGGAAGGAAGAGAAAAGATGAGAGATGAAAAGGGAGGATGAATAAAAGAAGAGAATGAAGAGAAGAGGGAAAAGGATAGAGAATGGAAGATGGAGAGTAGAAATGTGAAGAGAGAGAGAGAGAGAGAGAGAGAGAGAGAGAGAGAGAGAGAGAGAGACTAGACACAGAACTGGTATGCAGGCAAGGGAGGAAAGTGTGGAAAGGAAAGATAGGAAAAAATAAAAAGAGGGAGGAGAGGGCAGACGGAGAAGGACGAAGTAGAAGGAAACCTGATAGAGAAGAAGAAAGAGAAAGAAAGAAAGAAAGAAAGAAAGAAAGAAAGAAAGAAAGAAAGAGAGAGAGAGAAAGAAAGAAAGAAGAAAGAAGAAAGAAGAAAGAAGAAAGAAGAAAGAAGAGAGAGGAAGGAAGGAAGAAGAGGAAGAAGAAGGAGGAGGAGGAAGAGGAGGAGGAGGAGGAGGAGAAGAAGAAGAAGAAGAAGAAGAAGAAGAAGAAGAAGAAGAAGAAG
>NW_021609416.1:0-874 GCF_004785775.1 Grammomys surdaster | reverse complement strand
AAGAAGAAGAAGAAGAAGAAGAAGAAGAAGAAGAAGAAGAAGAAGAAAAAGAGAAGAGGAGAGGGAGAAGAAAGAAGAACAAGAGGAAGAAGAGGAAGAAGAAGAGAAAGAAGAAGGAGGAGGAACAGGAGGAGGAGGAGCACAAGGAGGAGGAAGAGAAGGAGAAGGAGGAGGAGGAGGAGCAGGAGGAGGAGGAGGAGGAGGAGGAGAAAAAGAACCAATAGCAATATAGAGGGAAGACTTGGGAAGGATAGGATAAAGGAAGGAAGAGGAAGGAGTAGGAAAGATGTTAAAAGGGAGAATAGGATGCAGGATGGACAAATAAGTGGGGGCAGGAGGGATGAAAATGTAGTGGAAAGCAGAGAGAAGAAGGCAAAGAACAATGAAGAGGAGAGAGATGAAGAAAGTAAGGAAAAGTGGGGAGAGGTGGGAAAGGAAGAAGGAGACAATAACAGGGAAGCTGGAAGGGAAAGGTGGAAGGAATAGGAACGATAATGGAACTAGAGGGGAGAGAGAAGACTTGAAAGAGACGAGAGGGACAGAGAAAGAAGAGGACGAGAAAGGACAGAAGAGAAAAAAGGTTGAAAGGGGTCAGGGAGAAGAGAGAGGGCAGAGTAGGAAGGAGGAAGATGGAGGAAAGAAGAAGATGGAGGAGGGAAGAGGAAGATGAAAGGAAGATAAGATAAGGAAAGGAGAGGAAAAAGGAAGATGATTAATGAAGATGACTGGAAAAATGAAAAAGGAATACTGATGAAGAGTTGAGAGGAAGGAAGAGAGAGGAAGGTGGAGGAGCAAAAAAATCAGGAGGATGAAAAAGGATGGAGAGAAGAAGAGGATGGAGGATATGAGATAGAAGGAGGGAAGTGAGGAAGCA
>NW_021609415.1:2756-3627 GCF_004785775.1 Grammomys surdaster | reverse complement strand
CTGCCCAGTGCAGTGCACAAGAGACCCTCCTCCTGGCTGCCTATAGATTGTCTCCTCAACGCTGCCTTTACGTCAAGATGTAGACCTCTCAGCTCCTTCAGCACCATGCTTCCTGCATGCTGCCTTGCTTCAAGCCATGGTGATAATGGACTGAACCTCTGAAACTGTGAGTCCCAACTAAATATTGACTTTTTTATGTATTGCTCTGGTCATGCTGTCTGTTCACAGCAATGAAACACAAACTAATACAGAAGTTGGTAGCAGGGTCTTTGGTATTGCTCTGATAGCCCTGGCCATGCATTTGTGTGGAGGAACGTGGGTTTGGGGACTTTGGAAAACAGTGGGATGCTTTAAGTGGGGCTTGAATGGGCTATCCTAGTAGAAGCATGGGAGACACATGATTTGAACTTTGTGCCTGCTTAAGAGGTTACAGAGGAGTGGAATTACTAATATATTGCCTGGAGATTGTTCTTATGGTGTTTTGGTGAATAATGTGGCTGCCTTTTATCTGAATCTGAAGTATGTGTGAGGCTAAGGTGAAGAGATTCAGATTGGTTGCATTGAGGAAGGGTGTCTCAGAAAAGCCTTGCATAGACTCTACCCTGTGTTTCATTGTTATGAAGTATATTTTGATCAAGCATAGCAAACTGAGAAAGGAGAAATACAAACGATTTGGTTCAAAACTTTAAGGGGCACCAGGAAATGAAATAAAGTTAAATCCTACATTCTAGGACATTAAATGTAAGTAGGGGAGTGGTGACCTCAGGGCAATATCCTACCCAGCTAAGAATATTGTTTATATATTTTCAGTTGAATAAGGATATTTATATCTTGTTAGGCATTATTATGACCTATTTTGTTTCAGTTTGGA
>NW_021609415.1:0-2656 GCF_004785775.1 Grammomys surdaster | reverse complement strand
GTTAGGCATTATTATGACCTATTTTGTTTCAGTTTGGAAATAAGCAGATATGACTATGTATCATGAGATTACGAGTATGTGTCAAATTGAAAAGGGGTGCATTATGATGGGTATTCTTGGTTGTCAAGTTCAGTATATCTGGAGTGAACTACAATGTAGAACTTGTAAAGACCTTCTGAAAAGGTAAAGAAAGGCTTAGATCCAGGTGTGTTGATTCATGACTTTAAACTCAGCACTAAGGAGACAGCCATGCAGATCTCTGAGTTCAAGGTCAGTCTACAGAGCAAGGTTCAGCACCACCAATCTTAGGCAGGGAAGGAGTTGGAAAACAGAAAGCTGTTGATGATAATGGAACAGAGTGATGGGGAGCATGTTCCAGTCCCAGCAAATAGAAGAACTTGGAAGGTTTGGCCATGTGACTCTGGCTTTAGCATCATGAGTAGAAGGGGTTTCTGGGCTATCTGATGCTGCTTTGCTGGAGCTAAGAAATTAGCTTCATTAAAAAGAGACCAGCAACACTGAAGTAAAAACCTGGGAAATGTTTTCTGAGAGCACATCGAAGCTGTCTTCCGGAGATAGACATCATACCTGCATCAGGACTTCCAAGAATCAAAAGTTGGTACTAGATTTCAAGGCATGAAGGGGGTCATGGACAGCAACTGAGTCTTGGCACTGGCAGAGGCCAGGAAAGGCCATGGGTGAAGATGTGCAGAGTCAGTTCCAGTTGACATTCCAGAACTGAAGAAGTCATTCTAAGTAGTTGAGGCTTGAGCACCATAAAGAATACTTATGAGGAACTATTGGTCAAGGCTAGCTGCAGCACAAGACCCCAGTATATTAAAAATGCCATTAGCATGGGAGTCCCACCAAGTTCAGTAACAGCAATGGAATGGAGTCAACCAGATCACAGAGTGCTACCAAGGGCAGTGCTGGAGAAGTGACTTAATCCATTTGGAGGAGCCCAAAAGGTAGACTTTGAGTTCCTGTGTGATAGCATTGCCCAATGTGGAAGATTTACTCTTCCTGACTGCCTGCAGAAGTCGTCTCCTTCTGGCTGTCTTTGTTTGGATCAAGATGTAGAACTCTCTGCTCATTCACCACCAGGTCTGCTTTTATGCAGTCACACTTCCCAACATCATGATAGTGGACTGAACTTTTAATTTGCAAGACACCCCAGTTAACTGTTTTTACATGAGTTGCCTTGGTCAAAGTGTCTCTTCATAACAATGAACCTCAAACTAAGAGATGGATGGAATAGAAAAGAGAGGAAAAATGAGAAGATGAGGAAATTTAGGTAAGAAGAAATAGAGGTAATTGGGGAAGGAGGATGAGTAGAGAAGAGGAGGGAATAGAGAGGAAAAAGGTGGTAAAGAAACAAGTGATAAGAGGAGAGAGGAGTAATAAACTGAGAAGATGGATGTTGATGGAAGAGGAAAGAAGAGAAAAGAAGGAACAGGAAATAGGGGGAAAGATGGAAAAGGAGAAATTAGTGGGCAGAATGAAAGACAAAAGAGGATGTTAGGAGGATTACAAGGGATAAGAACTGAAGAGGAATGGAGAAGGATAAGAACAGAGGCAGGAAGGAGAGGGAAGAAGAAAAATCAGAAAGGATGGAAGAGGATAGAGAAGGGAAATGAATGAGCTGGTGGGGAAGAATAAGGAGGAGGAAAGAGAAGAGAGAAGGAAAGGGGATCATAGAGGAAGAAAATGGAAAGAAAAGTTAAGATGGAAAAGAAAGGAAGAGGAAACAGGATGGAAGACAGGATAGGATGAAGTAGGGAGAAAGAATGAGAGGGAAAAGGAAGAGGGAAGACAAAGAAAAAAGAATTCAACTGGATAGATGAGGAAATGAAAGTAAGAGTGATAAAGAGGGAAGAAGAGGGAATACTGAAGAGAAGAAAAGAAAGTGGATGAAGGGAGTTAATGAAGAAATAAGAGAGAAGAGATAAGCAGAAGAAAGAGGGAAAGAAGGAGTATAAAACAAGAAAGAACGGGGGGGGGGAGAGCCAAGAGATTAGGAGAGAAGAGGAGAAAATAGTGATGATGTGGTAAAAGGAAAAAGGTGACAGAGAAAGAGAGGAAAGTAAGGAAGAGTGAAGAGGAAGGAAAAAAGAGGAGGGAAGATGGAAGGGGAAGTAATAGGAAAGAGGAATTAAGAGGTAAATATATAGAGGAGGGATAAGGAAGAAGAGAAACAGAGAAAAGACAAAGAAAACAAATGAGTGAAGAAATGTGAGGGAAGACTTGGGTAGAATGAAGAAAATAGGAAATATAAGAGAAGTATGAACATAGAGAAGACAGTAAATAAGGGAGATGGGAAGAGGAAGTGGTGAGACTGAGATTGAGATAAGAGGAGAAATATTGAGGTAGAAAGAGGAGGGAGGCAGATAGAAGGAGGAAAACTTCCTTTTAGTTTCTTCCTGCTGTGAACATCAGGGCTCTGGCTTCTGTCTCCTGGCTTCTGTCTCCTTGACACACCCTTGCACCATGGCCCTGAAGCAGCAATCTGTGATCCTGCCACAGCCCAAGAAACCCAGACCAGCTCCTCCCCCATAGCTGGAGGACAAGTCAGCCTCCACTGGCTTGCTGAAGGGAGAAAAAGAACAGCCAGAAGCAATTGAACATACTGATGAAATACAAAATGAAATAGACAGAC
>NW_021609414.1:1061-4672 GCF_004785775.1 Grammomys surdaster | reverse complement strand
GTGTGGGTTCATTTCTGGGTCTTCAATTCTATTCCATTGATCTTCCTGCCTGTCTCTGTACCAATACCAGGTAGTTTTTATCACTATTGCCTGGTAGTACAGCTTGAGGTCAGAGATGGTGATTCATCCAGAAGTTCTTTTATTGTTGAGAATAGTTTTCACTATCCTGGGTTCTTTGTTATTCCATATGAATTTGAGAATTTCCTTTTCCAACTCTGTGAAGAATTGAGTTGGGATTTTAATGGGGATTGCATTGAATCTGTAGATTGCTTTTGGCAAGATGGCCATTTTTATTATATTAATCCTGCCAATCCATGAGCATGGGAGATCTTTCCATCTTCTGAGATCTTCTTCAATTTCTTTCTTCAGAGACTTGAAGTTCTTGTCATACAGGTCTTTCATTTGCTTGGTTACATTCACACCAAGTATTTTATATTATTTGCAACTATTGTGAAGGGTGTCAATTCCCTAATTTCTTTTTCAGTCTGCTTATCTTTCATGTAGAGGAAGGCTACTGATTTGTTTGAGTTGATTTTATAACCAGCCACTTTGCTGAAGTAGTTTATCAGGTTTAGGAGTTCTCTGGTGGAAGTTTGGGGATCACTTAAGTATACTATCATATCATCTGCAAATAGCGATATTTTGATTTCTTTCTTTCCTATTTGTATCCCTTTGACTTCTTTTTGTTGTCTAATTGCTCTGGCTAGGACTTCCAGTAGTATATTGAATAGGTAGGGGGAGAGTGGGCAGCCTTGTCTAGTCCCTGATCTTAGTGGGATTGCTTCAAGTTTCTCTCCATTTAGTTTGATGTTGGCTACTGGTTTGCTGTAAATTGCTTTTACTATGTTTAGGTAGGGGCCTTGAATTCCTGATCTTTCCAAGACTTTTATCATGAAGGGATGTTGAATTCTGTCAAATGCTTTCTCAGCATCTAGTGAGATGATCATGTGGTTCTTTTCTTTAAGTTTGTTTATATAGTGGATCACATTGATGGATTTCTGAGTATTGAACCATCCCTGCATTCCTGGGATAAAACCTACTTGAACATGATGGATGATTGTTTTGATGTGGTCTTGCATTTGGTTTGCTAGAATTTTATTGAGTATTTTTGCATCGATGTTCATAAGGGAGATTGGTCTGAAGTTCTCTTTCTTTGTCGAGTCCTTGTGGGATTTGGGTATGAGTGTAATTGTAGCTTCATAGAATGAATTGGGTAGTGTTCCTTCTGTTTTTATTTTGTGGAATAGTTTGAAGAGAATTGGTATTAGGTCTTTCTTGAAGGTCTGATAGAATTCAGCACTAAAACCATCTGGCCCTGGGCTTTTTTTAGTGGGGAGACTTTTAATGACTGCTGCTATTTCCTGAGGGGTTATGGGACTATTTAGATGGTTTATTTGCTCCTGGTTTAACTTTGGTACCTGGTAGCTGTCTAGGAAATTGTTCATTTCATCCAGGTTTTCCAGTTTTGTTGAGTATAGGCCTTTGTAGTAGGATCTGATGATTTTTTTAATTTCTTCAGTTTCTGTTGTTATATCTCCTTTTTCAGTTCTGATTTTATTAATTTGGAAACTGTTTCTGTGCCCTCTGGTTAATCTGGCTAACGGTTTATCTATCTTGTTGATTTTCTCAAAGAACCAGCTCCTGGTTTTATTGATATTTTGTATTGTTCTTTCTATTTCCATTTGGTTGATTTCAGCCCTGAGTTTGATTATTTCCTGCCTTCTACTCCTCCTGGGTGTATTTGCTTCTTTTTGTTCTAGAGCTTTTAGTTGTGCAGTCAAGTTGTTAGTGTGTGCTCTTTCCAGTTTCTTTTTGTAGGCACTTAGAGCTATGAGTTTTCCTCTTAGCACTGCCTTCATGGAGTCCCACAAGTTTTGGTATGATGTGTCCTCATTTTCGTTGAATTCTAAAAAGTCTTTGATTCCTTTATTTCTTCCTTGACCAAGTCATCATTGAGTAGAGAGTTGTTCAGTTTCCATGTACACGTGGGTTTTCCATTCGTTTTGTCATTATTAAAGACCAGCCTTAGTCCGTGGTGATCTGATAAGATGCAAGGGATGATTTCAATCTTTTTTTATCTGTAGAGGCTTGTTTTGTTACCAATTATATGGTCTATTTTGGAGAAGGTACCATGAGGTGCTGAGAAAAAGGTATATTCTTTTGTTTTAGGATGAAATGTTCTATAGATGTCTGTTAAGTCCATTTGGTTCATAACTTCTGTTAATTTCAAAGTGTCTCGGTTTAGTTTTTTTTCCATGATCTGTCCATTGCTGAGAGTGGGGTGTTGAAATCCCCCACTATTATTGTGTAAGGTGTAATGTGTGTTTTGAGCTTTAGTAAAGTTTCTTTTATGTATGTAGGTGCCCTTGCACTTGGAGCATAGATGTTCAGAATTGAGAGTTCACCTTGGTAGATTTTTCCTTTGATGAGTATGAAGTGACCTTCCTTATCTTTTTTGATTAATTTCGGATGAAAGTCGATTTTATTTGATATTAGAATGGCTACTCCAGCTTGTTTCTTGGGACCATTGGGTTGGAAAATTGTTTTCCACCCTTTCATTCTGAGGTAGTGTCTGTCTTCGTCACTGAGGAGTGTTTCCTGTATGCAGCAAAATTCTGGGTCTTGTTTGTGTATCCAGTCTGATAGTCTGCGTCTTTTTATTGGGGAATTGAGACCATTGATGTTAAGAGATATTAAGGAAAAATGATTGTGGCTTCCTGTTATTTTTGTTATTAGAGGTAGAATTATGTTTGTATAGTTATCTTCTTTTGGGGTTGTTGGAAGATTACTTCCTTGCTTTTTCTAGGTTGTAGTTTCCCTCCTTGTGTTGGCATTTTCCATCAATTATCCTTTGAAGTGCTGGGTTTGTGAGAAGATACTGTGCAAATTTGGTTTTGTCATGGAATATCTTGGTTTCACCATCTATAGTGATTCAGAGTTTTGCTGGGTATAGTAATCTGGGCTTGCAATTGTGTTCTATTAGGGTCTGTATGATGTCAGTCCAGGCTCTTCTGGCTTTTATAGCCTCTCGTGAGAAGTCTGGTGTAATTCTTATAGCTCTGCCTTTGTTTGTTACTTGACCTTTTTACCCTTACTGCTTTCAGTATTTTTTCTTTGTTTTGTGCATCTGATGTTTTGATTATTATGTGACGGGAGGTATTTCTTTTCTGGTCTAGTCTATTTGGTGTTCTGTAGGCTTCTTGTATGTTTATGGGCATCTTGTTCTTTAGGTTAGGGAAGTTTTCCTCAATAATTTTGTTGAAGATATTTACTGGCCCTTTAAGTTGGGACTCTTCATTCTCATCTATACCTATTATCCTTAGGTTTGGTCTTCTCATTGTGTCCTGGATTTTCTTGATGTCTTGAGTTAGGAGTTTTTTGCATTTTGCAGTTTCTTTGACAACTGTGTCAATATTTTCCACCGTATCTTCTGCATTTGAGATTCTCTCTTCTATCTCTTGTATTCGGTTGGTGATGGTTGTGTCTATGACTCCTGATCTCTTTCTTAGGTTTTCTATCTCCATGGTTGTCTCCATTTGAACTTTCTTTATTGTTTCTATTTCCAGTTTCAGATCCTGAATGTTTTTGTTTAACTCCTTCTTTGTGTTTTC
>NW_021609414.1:0-961 GCF_004785775.1 Grammomys surdaster | reverse complement strand
GAGAAGTGATTTTAATTCTGAATCCTGCTTTTTAGGTGTGATGGGGTATTCAGGGCTTGCTATATTGGGAGAACTGGGTACTGATGATGCCAAGAAACTTTGGTTTCTGTTGCTTATGTTCTTGCGCTTGCCTTTCGCCATCTGGTTAACTCTAGTGTTACCTGCCCTCACTGTGTAAGACTGGAGTCTGTATTTCCAGTTATCTTGCTTATTGCAGAGCTCCTCAGATTCCAGATGTCTCTGTGGTCTTATGCTCCTAATCTCCTGGGTGGAAGAACTCCTGGGACTCAGGCCACCTCTTGGATCTGGAAATCCTTCTGCTCTGAGTGTAGTGGCTCCTTGATGACTCAGGATTCAGTTTCTCCACAGGACAGGAGCAGACCAACTCTGTGTGTCCTCCAGCCCAAAGGACCAGGCAGGGGCGGAAAGGAAGTGGAATTCCAGAGGGGCGGGGTTTGGGTAGCTTCTGTGCCCTGAATGTCCCTGGCTCCCAGATGTATCTCTGGGGCTTAGGGAGTGAGATGGAGTTCTTACCAGCTGCTCTGAGTGCAGTGGCTCCTCGATGACTCAGGATTCAGTTTCTCCACAGGACAGGGCAGACCGACTCTGTGTCTGCTCCAGCCCAAAGGACCAGGCAGGGGCGGAAGGGGAGAACAATAGTCTCTTAAACTGGACAACTGACATGATAATTTAAATGAAAAAAAGTCTAACAAAAGGAGACAACTGGTCAACTACATGTTCAAGGATAAAAATATTTAAGAAGTGTATATACTTAAAGACAGTATAGTATGTGGGTGTGTATCAATATATTTTAAATACTTTAATATTTATATATATTATATAAGTATTTAATATTTATATACTATGTAAATATATAATATTTATATGTATTACTTTTTAAAAATTGAAATTTTAATATTCCTAGTCATATATTGAAACTTAACTAATCCTGTATAGAAAT
>NW_021609413.1:561-1112 GCF_004785775.1 Grammomys surdaster | reverse complement strand
ACTGTGGAAAAAGCTAGTGAAAAATTCAGGAAAAATATTGAAAACTTCAAGAAATATTAAAAAGCCAATAATAAACTATAATCAAACGGAAGAGAAATCAAAGAAAGTGGAGAACAAGGCAAATTTGATTTTAAAATTCATAAAAAATAGAAACTTGGTAAGCAGACCATTTCATTTGTAAAGGCATGTGATTTAAAACAGTTTTTCCTGATAAAATTGAACATTTACTTGGCAAAAAATTCATAAAATTGAAAACACTGTGGAAAAACCTATTGAAAATTTCAGGAAACTTAGTGAAAACTTGAAGAAAAATTACAAAGCCAATAATAAACTATAATCAAACGGAAGAGAAATAAAAGAAAATTTAAAATTCATAAAAAAAGAAAATTGATAAGCAGAACAATTGATTTGTGAAAGAATGTGATTTAAAACCTTTTTCATGACAAAATTGAACATTTACGTGGCAAAAAATTCATAAAATTGAAAACACTGTGAAAAAGCTAGTGAAAAATTCAGTAAACATAGTGAAAACTTAAAGAAAAATTACAATG
>NW_021609413.1:0-551 GCF_004785775.1 Grammomys surdaster | reverse complement strand
ACTGTGGAAAAAGCTAGTGAAAAATTCAGGAAAAATATTGAAAACTTCAAGAAATATTAAAAAGCCAATAATAAACTATAATCAAACGGAAGAGAAATCAAAGAAAGTGGAGAACAAGGCAAATTTGATTTTAAAATTCATAAAAAATAGAAACTTGGTAAGCAGACCATTTCATTTGTAAAGGCATGTGATTTAAAACAGTTTTTCCTGATAAAATTGAACATTTACTTGGCAAAAAATTCATAAAATTGAAAACACTGTGGAAAAACCTATTGAAAATTTCAGGAAACTTAGTGAAAACTTGAAGAAAAATTACAAAGCCAATAATAAACTATAATCAAACGGAAGAGAAATAAAAGAAAATTTAAAATTCATAAAAAAAGAAAATTGATAAGCAGAACAATTGATTTGTGAAAGAATGTGATTTAAAACCTTTTTCATGACAAAATTGAACATTTACGTGGCAAAAAATTCATAAAATTGAAAACACTGTGAAAAAGCTAGTGAAAAATTCAGTAAACATAGTGAAAACTTAAAGAAAAATTACAATG
>NW_021609412.1:1170-1606 GCF_004785775.1 Grammomys surdaster | reverse complement strand
GTCAGCTGTTAGGAAAAATGACATTACAAAATTTGCAGTCAAAATGGAGACAACAGAAAGGAGGCAACTCAGACCCACCAAAGACAATGATAGTATGTAGTCACTTAGAAGTGGATATTAGCTCAAAGTGAAGGATAACCAGACTACAAACTACAGACCCAGAGAGGGTAAGTAACAAGGTGGACTTAAGGGGTAGACACATGGATGCCTTTGGGGAGGGGAAATAGAATAGATTTTTGAGGTGGGCTTGGGGCAGGTGGGCATGGGAGTAGGAGGGATCAGGTGGAAGAGGAAAGGATGACTGTAATAGGTCAGCATTAGAGTGCAATGTGAAACCTAGAGCAATGAGAACTTCCTGGAACCTGTGAGGGTGACCCAACCAGGGACTCCTAGTAATGGAGCCTGAACTGGCCATCTTCTGTATATATGTAAAGCT
>NW_021609412.1:0-1070 GCF_004785775.1 Grammomys surdaster | reverse complement strand
GAGGGAGGAAGGATTAGGATCCAGAGGGGTTGAGGGAATTAGAAGAACAAGGTCCACAGAATCAACTAAGGATGATAGGATCGTACAGAAACTGAAATGGCAATCACAGAACCTGCATGGATCTACATTAGGTTGTCTGCATACTGTGGTTGTTTAGCTTGGGGTTTTTGTGGGGTTCCTAACAGTGGGAGTAGGGGTGTTTCTAACTCTTTTGTCTGTCTTCAGGACCCATTCCTCTTACTGAGTTGTCTCTAGCTTGATAAGAGGGCTAGAGTCTAGTCTTATTGTATCTTGATTTGCCATGGTAGATTGATATCCCTGAGATATCCCTGAGATGCTCTTTTCTGAAGGGGAAGAGAGTTGCAGTGGATCCAGAGGAGAGGGGAGGTGATGGGGAGGACTGAGAGGAGTAGAGAGAGGTCAGCCTGCAGTTGGGATGTATTGTATGAGAGAAAAATAAGGAAAAAGGAAAAAGGAAAAAACTACCACCCTCAAAATTCCCCAAACAAAAGCAAACACTACCACCATCACCCCACTTCCCCAGGGACCATCATGGAGAGGAGGTAGTAGTCAGGGATAAAAATAGGAAAACAATGTTGTCTTGATATGGCAGAACTGTTTGTTCATGAACTCACAGAAGCTATGATTGCATACATAAGATCAGCCCAATATCAAGCCAATTGACATTCTAGCATGGAGTGGGGCTATTAATAGCTTTTTGGGGAGAGTCAGTTTTCTTTATTGATGTGAATAATCCTAAAAACATGAGTATGTGGGTAGCACAAATTGCATTTGTTGGGTTATAAAATAAAGAAGGAGGGGAGAGGTGAGGGAGGAGAAGGAGGAAAGCGAAAGGGGAGGGTGATATGGAGAAAGGGAGAGAGGGAGTATGTTGAAGAGGGAGGAAGAGAGAGAGAGAGAGAGAGAGAGAGAGAGAGAGAGAGAGAGAATATATTTTATCATCCATCAGCATATGGCCAATGAGGCAGGATTTAGAAAGCAGGAAATCCATCAAGGATAGAAAGATTTCTGGGAAGTAGGGACTCAAGAGTGATTCAAGGTAGATGCTG
>NW_021609411.1:5085-10160 GCF_004785775.1 Grammomys surdaster | reverse complement strand
CAGTTCCTTTACCTCCTGGTAAAGGTGAGAGGTTTGCATTAAGTGAAATTGCTTGTGATTTTTGAGAGCCCATGAAGCCATTCATTAAAAAAGCTTGCCTCAAAGAATAATTACTGGCCTTAAAAAATTTGTTGTTGCTTTAATACAAAAGGTTAAAGCGTTTAAATCTCTCAGTATATATTATTCATTGTATATTTTATTGGCTGATCTCTCTAAAAGAGTTTTTCTACAAGCCTTTGCTCTAGTACAATGAGCTTTAAGATTTTAGAGTACTTGTTGCTCCAGAAAAGTGATTCTCAAAAGTTGTTAACAGATATTAATTGGCTAAAACCTCATTTTCAGCTTACCATAGAAGAACATAAACCTCTGTTAGATATTCTCAAGGGAAATACAAGTCCTAATTCCCCTTGACAATTAACTGATGAGGGGCAGATAAACACTTTTACCCTCAATATTTTAAACCTGGACAGTCAGGGCCATTCCGCTGCTGACCGTCACTGTTTAGAGCCTGAGAGGCCAAAAGAGATGGTGAAATGAAAAGACATCTTGACCGGACAATGAAAAGGTCCAGATTCTATTTTAATAAAAGCCAGGGGAGCGGTCTGTGTGTTTCCACAGGAAGAAGACAATCCATTTTGGCTACCAGAGCGGCTGACGCGGCGACTCGCGATACTGGAAGGTGACATCCAGGCAGACCCTCCAGGCTCTGATGATAGCCCTTGTACTGATCCAAGGGATACAGGTTCCTAGTATTTTTGTTTATTTTATCAAATTCCATCTTTAAGAATTGTACCAATAAAACTTGCTAGATGTCCCAGTGTTAGAATTCTAAAAGATTCACTCACGCTATGGTTGCCAGAGTCACGCGATGGGTTCCCATCCCCGTGGAGACTCCTTCCATTTTGTCATTATTTAGACAAAAAAGAGATTTGGTATAACTGCAGCCATAGTGACGACGATATTAATTAGTGCCATTACCGCCACTGCCACTGAGATTGCTATGTCAACTTCTGTTCAGGTGGGCACTACCCCCAATTGTCAGCCACAGTGGCAGAGGCTGTTAACCTTCAAAACCTCCGCCAGTACCCAACTAAAAGGCGGGCTAATGATCCTTAATCAACGCCTTGATTTAGTGAGAGAGAGATTAGATGTCCTCTTTCAATTAGCCCAATTGAGATGTGAGAGAAAACTGGGTACACTTTACATCACCAGTGTACAGTATAAAAACTTTACTCGTGTAACTAATCTGTCCAGAGAATTGTTTCAGTATCTTACAGGAGGTTGGTCAGAAAACTTCAGTGAGACACTCAGAAAATTGAGAACAGCTGTGGTGAACATCAACTCGACGCGCGTGGATCTGTCCCTGACTGAAGGACTGTCCTCCTGAAATTCTTCAGCTTTCTTCTTTTCTTTTCCTTTTCTCCCCCTTTTTAAGTGGGTGGGAGTAGGCCTGTTTGGTATACCCTAAGTTGTGGATTAGTATTCATCTTTGGTTGGTTGCAAACTCAGAGCTCAACAAAATCTTGACAAGGCTATTTTTGCACAGGCGCTTCCAAAGTACTAGGGGCTTCCCCTGCAGTGTGGTTATCACTGCCTCAATTATAGCAGTCTCCCCCTCACGAGTGGTGGTGCTAAATGTTAGGCCATCAGCGTTGCACCCCAGAAGATTTGCCCATTACACTGGGTCAGTGAGGAGTCTTGGCCTGGTTGATTCTTGTCTGTGTAGCTGTGGTACCTGAATTTTGAGACAAACAGCCCTTGCACCCCTAGGAGATGACTCCATTGCACAGGGATGGGTGTTTGCATCTCTTTCTGTTCCCCTTAGCCCTTGCACCCAGAGGACATGTTTCCATTGCACCTGGTAGGGTAAGGGAGACTGTCTTAAACTGTTGGTTCTTGAACGCTTATTCCCCCAAGATGGAATTCGCTCGATCGGCCTTGAGTTTGAGTCATAACCGGTACCACACTAGACAGGCCAAGAACAGCCAGATAGATAACTCCATCCTTTTGTCTCCAGGCCGGCTGCCAATTGGTCCCAACGACGGGAATAAGCTGATCCCATATGCCAGAGGTACACCACGAATGGTGATTTTACCCGGTGACAGGCATTACGAGTGGCCACTACCTGGGGCGCACATTCTGAGAATGCCAGGTGTGGGTGCGCGACCCTCGTAGCCCAGACAGAGAACTCACCATTCTTTGGTGCTGGCTGTGGAGAAGTGTCAGTCAGCCTAGACACGGGACATTGGCCAGTGCCTGTTTAACAAATCAAAAAAGGAAATAGCCAGTAGACAGATTCCTCGACCGCTGCACCCAAGGGCTTCTGGTATTGGCACCCTGTAAAGCCTCAAACATTTGAGCACCATCCTCTGAGAGACTCAGACCCGCTGTGAGACCCCCAAATATGGGAGTTACGTAACCTTCCCAGGGACCTCTACCACCCTCTGTTTTTAAAACAAAAAACGGGCAGATGTTGGGAGCCGCGGCAGGTGCTGGCAAAGTCCGCCATCGCTAGGTGGCGCTGTCAGCCATAATTCTTCCTAGTAAACAAATAAAGTGCGCATGTGCCATGGTAAAAGCCCGCCAAAGTTAAAGCCCATCCCATGGCGTTTGGCGCGCAACGAGTAAACAGCCAATCAGAGGTGTTTACGCAGCTCTAGGGTATATAGGGGCCTTCCCAGGGCTGGGGGTCGTCTTCTGCCACCATTTTGGTTTAGGGAAATAAACGTGTTTCTACGGAAGGATTCTGGTGTGTGTGTGTGTGTGTGTGTGTGTGTGTGTTCGTGCCGGCGAGACCACTACACACGTGCGCCTCACATTTGGTGCCGAAAAACCCGGGAGAATTTACCATCGCCGGCACGTTTTCAGAAGACCCTCTGCTCGACATCCACGCGTGGATGGAGTGAATCCAGAACCGTAGCACGAGAGGATGTTCTCTGAGAGACAGGTTTCGATTTGATTTAATTCACTTCCCTCCCCAGTTGGCAGGAACCTTAGAGGCTCTCGCTATGGTATTAGTAGCGTTATTTTTCTTCCTTTTGGTTCTCGTGGCCGCTCGGGGAGTGGCAGACAAATTACAGGCCCACATGTCAGAAACAGAGAAGAAATGGAAGCGCTTAAATATTCAGAAAGGAAAAGGAAAAAAAGACATATTTAAGAAATCAGGCCTCCCCGAGAACCAATTCACGGGGATGAGAGATGAGAGAAAAAACGCTCTTGGGAGAGACGGGAGAACAGGAAGCCTCAGAAAGAAACTTCTGTATCTGGTAAAGGAGCCGGGCTTTTTACGGCATGATAGCTCTGAGTCGGAGGGGCTAACTTCCTCCGACTCAGAGGACTCAGATGAAGAGACGGATGGGGAGGATAGATGCCAGCCGAATAGACGGCCGCCGCCGCGAGATCGAGTGCTGGAGCTAGTGACGGTCAATTAGAGGCTGTGTTTGCAAGAAGAGTGGTTTGGGGGAGACAGTCTAGGTGAATGAGGAATTGGCCCAGTGCCGATTTTGCTTAGGAGGTGACAGCAAAAACATAGGTCAAGAGAATTCTAAACAAACATTGCCTGCAGCCTAAAAGCCGCTTCAGGCGGGAAGAGCAGGGTTAAAAAGAATTAGAAAGCAGGGTATTGAAGTGTTAAATTAGCTGCCCGCTACATCTCCAATGAACGAGATGAAAAGTTACATTTTAAATATGAGAGAGAGAGAAAGAGTTTTAAAAAATACAGGTGCCCTCTCTCTGAGCTGTGTCAACAAAAAAGAATGAAAAGGCTAATTCAGAGTTCATCTAGAAGCAGAGAATTCGGGAGACGTCCTGAAATTCTCTGTAGCTCTTAGAGTCCTTCTTTGTTGTCTGTTCTTGGCGCGCCAATGTCCACGTGTTTGTGTTTGCCTTTTGTTTCATTGTCTAAATGTTCTGTGTTTGTTATGTGTTCAAAAAGAAAGATCGTTAAAACTGCTTGATCCAACCTTTGGGAGCTAAAAAAGTCTTTTCAGGAATTGAGGTTGACATAAGCTGCTTTTAAAAGAGACCAGCAGCATTTTGGGTTTTATAAGGAAGCTAAGAGTCGTTTTGTCCTAGAAAAACCTCTGTGACAAGGTGCTTTTCTCTTGAAATTACAGCTAGAAAGACAAGAAATTTTGTTTGATCTAAAAATAAGATATGTAGCCATTTCATTGTTGTTTCGGATTGGTTTTAAAAGTATAAACATGTTCTACATGTCTTGGTTATAGACTATTGGCTTAAATTATTGGGTGTAATTAAAAATTTACAACTTTGGTAACAAAAGGTGGCGTAAAACTAACTCAGTGTTGGAGCCATTCAGAAACCAGGTGTATAGAGAGTGGGATTTTAAAACAATATCTCTTCAATGAGATTAAAAGCTGCGTCATACACTCACATGTGGAAATTAGCAGCAAAACTTTGTAACATAGGGATAGTCTACTTGGTGTTAATTTTAGAGAAAATAGATTGTTTAAATTGGTTCTGCTTTTGCTTCTCAAAATTAATGGTTACACTCTAATGTTACAAAAGATATTTACCTTGCTTGTTCCTTAGGGAGGTGTCAGCCTCAGACTCAAAAGAAATTCAAAACAGCTTTTGGGCCGGGCCAAAATTGTTGAGTGTGATAGGAAACAAAATGGCTTTGGTTCCTCTGATGTGTATTGGGTCTTATCAGTAACTAAAAACCTAATCTTAAATTAATAATTAAAAGAAAAAGGGTTTTAAAAGATTGATAGATACTGGGGCTATTTGGCAATTATTAGAGGACAAGATTGCCTTCAGCTTGGCTTTATCTGATACTTAACTCAGCTAAAAGGAGTTGGTTATTCAATTAATCCAAAAAACACTAGAGCCGGACCGTGGTGGCGCACGCCTTTAATCCCAGCACTTGGGAGGCAGAGACAGACAGATTTCTGAGTTCAAGGCCAGCCTGGTCTGCAGAGTGAGTTCCAGGACAGCCAGGGCTACACAGAGAAAGTTCAAATTTAAGATTTATAAAACTAATGGGGCACTACAGCCTGACTTGCCTACTCCAGCTGCCATTCAAGTAAATGCATATAAAATTATTATAGATTTAA
>NW_021609411.1:0-5075 GCF_004785775.1 Grammomys surdaster | reverse complement strand
CAGTTCCTTTACCTCCTGGTAAAGGTGAGAGGTTTGCATTAAGTGAAATTGCTTGTGATTTTTGAGAGCCCATGAAGCCATTCATTAAAAAAGCTTGCCTCAAAGAATAATTACTGGCCTTAAAAAATTTGTTGTTGCTTTAATACAAAAGGTTAAAGCGTTTAAATCTCTCAGTATATATTATTCATTGTATATTTTATTGGCTGATCTCTCTAAAAGAGTTTTTCTACAAGCCTTTGCTCTAGTACAATGAGCTTTAAGATTTTAGAGTACTTGTTGCTCCAGAAAAGTGATTCTCAAAAGTTGTTAACAGATATTAATTGGCTAAAACCTCATTTTCAGCTTACCATAGAAGAACATAAACCTCTGTTAGATATTCTCAAGGGAAATACAAGTCCTAATTCCCCTTGACAATTAACTGATGAGGGGCAGATAAACACTTTTACCCTCAATATTTTAAACCTGGACAGTCAGGGCCATTCCGCTGCTGACCGTCACTGTTTAGAGCCTGAGAGGCCAAAAGAGATGGTGAAATGAAAAGACATCTTGACCGGACAATGAAAAGGTCCAGATTCTATTTTAATAAAAGCCAGGGGAGCGGTCTGTGTGTTTCCACAGGAAGAAGACAATCCATTTTGGCTACCAGAGCGGCTGACGCGGCGACTCGCGATACTGGAAGGTGACATCCAGGCAGACCCTCCAGGCTCTGATGATAGCCCTTGTACTGATCCAAGGGATACAGGTTCCTAGTATTTTTGTTTATTTTATCAAATTCCATCTTTAAGAATTGTACCAATAAAACTTGCTAGATGTCCCAGTGTTAGAATTCTAAAAGATTCACTCACGCTATGGTTGCCAGAGTCACGCGATGGGTTCCCATCCCCGTGGAGACTCCTTCCATTTTGTCATTATTTAGACAAAAAAGAGATTTGGTATAACTGCAGCCATAGTGACGACGATATTAATTAGTGCCATTACCGCCACTGCCACTGAGATTGCTATGTCAACTTCTGTTCAGGTGGGCACTACCCCCAATTGTCAGCCACAGTGGCAGAGGCTGTTAACCTTCAAAACCTCCGCCAGTACCCAACTAAAAGGCGGGCTAATGATCCTTAATCAACGCCTTGATTTAGTGAGAGAGAGATTAGATGTCCTCTTTCAATTAGCCCAATTGAGATGTGAGAGAAAACTGGGTACACTTTACATCACCAGTGTACAGTATAAAAACTTTACTCGTGTAACTAATCTGTCCAGAGAATTGTTTCAGTATCTTACAGGAGGTTGGTCAGAAAACTTCAGTGAGACACTCAGAAAATTGAGAACAGCTGTGGTGAACATCAACTCGACGCGCGTGGATCTGTCCCTGACTGAAGGACTGTCCTCCTGAAATTCTTCAGCTTTCTTCTTTTCTTTTCCTTTTCTCCCCCTTTTTAAGTGGGTGGGAGTAGGCCTGTTTGGTATACCCTAAGTTGTGGATTAGTATTCATCTTTGGTTGGTTGCAAACTCAGAGCTCAACAAAATCTTGACAAGGCTATTTTTGCACAGGCGCTTCCAAAGTACTAGGGGCTTCCCCTGCAGTGTGGTTATCACTGCCTCAATTATAGCAGTCTCCCCCTCACGAGTGGTGGTGCTAAATGTTAGGCCATCAGCGTTGCACCCCAGAAGATTTGCCCATTACACTGGGTCAGTGAGGAGTCTTGGCCTGGTTGATTCTTGTCTGTGTAGCTGTGGTACCTGAATTTTGAGACAAACAGCCCTTGCACCCCTAGGAGATGACTCCATTGCACAGGGATGGGTGTTTGCATCTCTTTCTGTTCCCCTTAGCCCTTGCACCCAGAGGACATGTTTCCATTGCACCTGGTAGGGTAAGGGAGACTGTCTTAAACTGTTGGTTCTTGAACGCTTATTCCCCCAAGATGGAATTCGCTCGATCGGCCTTGAGTTTGAGTCATAACCGGTACCACACTAGACAGGCCAAGAACAGCCAGATAGATAACTCCATCCTTTTGTCTCCAGGCCGGCTGCCAATTGGTCCCAACGACGGGAATAAGCTGATCCCATATGCCAGAGGTACACCACGAATGGTGATTTTACCCGGTGACAGGCATTACGAGTGGCCACTACCTGGGGCGCACATTCTGAGAATGCCAGGTGTGGGTGCGCGACCCTCGTAGCCCAGACAGAGAACTCACCATTCTTTGGTGCTGGCTGTGGAGAAGTGTCAGTCAGCCTAGACACGGGACATTGGCCAGTGCCTGTTTAACAAATCAAAAAAGGAAATAGCCAGTAGACAGATTCCTCGACCGCTGCACCCAAGGGCTTCTGGTATTGGCACCCTGTAAAGCCTCAAACATTTGAGCACCATCCTCTGAGAGACTCAGACCCGCTGTGAGACCCCCAAATATGGGAGTTACGTAACCTTCCCAGGGACCTCTACCACCCTCTGTTTTTAAAACAAAAAACGGGCAGATGTTGGGAGCCGCGGCAGGTGCTGGCAAAGTCCGCCATCGCTAGGTGGCGCTGTCAGCCATAATTCTTCCTAGTAAACAAATAAAGTGCGCATGTGCCATGGTAAAAGCCCGCCAAAGTTAAAGCCCATCCCATGGCGTTTGGCGCGCAACGAGTAAACAGCCAATCAGAGGTGTTTACGCAGCTCTAGGGTATATAGGGGCCTTCCCAGGGCTGGGGGTCGTCTTCTGCCACCATTTTGGTTTAGGGAAATAAACGTGTTTCTACGGAAGGATTCTGGTGTGTGTGTGTGTGTGTGTGTGTGTGTGTGTTCGTGCCGGCGAGACCACTACACACGTGCGCCTCACATTTGGTGCCGAAAAACCCGGGAGAATTTACCATCGCCGGCACGTTTTCAGAAGACCCTCTGCTCGACATCCACGCGTGGATGGAGTGAATCCAGAACCGTAGCACGAGAGGATGTTCTCTGAGAGACAGGTTTCGATTTGATTTAATTCACTTCCCTCCCCAGTTGGCAGGAACCTTAGAGGCTCTCGCTATGGTATTAGTAGCGTTATTTTTCTTCCTTTTGGTTCTCGTGGCCGCTCGGGGAGTGGCAGACAAATTACAGGCCCACATGTCAGAAACAGAGAAGAAATGGAAGCGCTTAAATATTCAGAAAGGAAAAGGAAAAAAAGACATATTTAAGAAATCAGGCCTCCCCGAGAACCAATTCACGGGGATGAGAGATGAGAGAAAAAACGCTCTTGGGAGAGACGGGAGAACAGGAAGCCTCAGAAAGAAACTTCTGTATCTGGTAAAGGAGCCGGGCTTTTTACGGCATGATAGCTCTGAGTCGGAGGGGCTAACTTCCTCCGACTCAGAGGACTCAGATGAAGAGACGGATGGGGAGGATAGATGCCAGCCGAATAGACGGCCGCCGCCGCGAGATCGAGTGCTGGAGCTAGTGACGGTCAATTAGAGGCTGTGTTTGCAAGAAGAGTGGTTTGGGGGAGACAGTCTAGGTGAATGAGGAATTGGCCCAGTGCCGATTTTGCTTAGGAGGTGACAGCAAAAACATAGGTCAAGAGAATTCTAAACAAACATTGCCTGCAGCCTAAAAGCCGCTTCAGGCGGGAAGAGCAGGGTTAAAAAGAATTAGAAAGCAGGGTATTGAAGTGTTAAATTAGCTGCCCGCTACATCTCCAATGAACGAGATGAAAAGTTACATTTTAAATATGAGAGAGAGAGAAAGAGTTTTAAAAAATACAGGTGCCCTCTCTCTGAGCTGTGTCAACAAAAAAGAATGAAAAGGCTAATTCAGAGTTCATCTAGAAGCAGAGAATTCGGGAGACGTCCTGAAATTCTCTGTAGCTCTTAGAGTCCTTCTTTGTTGTCTGTTCTTGGCGCGCCAATGTCCACGTGTTTGTGTTTGCCTTTTGTTTCATTGTCTAAATGTTCTGTGTTTGTTATGTGTTCAAAAAGAAAGATCGTTAAAACTGCTTGATCCAACCTTTGGGAGCTAAAAAAGTCTTTTCAGGAATTGAGGTTGACATAAGCTGCTTTTAAAAGAGACCAGCAGCATTTTGGGTTTTATAAGGAAGCTAAGAGTCGTTTTGTCCTAGAAAAACCTCTGTGACAAGGTGCTTTTCTCTTGAAATTACAGCTAGAAAGACAAGAAATTTTGTTTGATCTAAAAATAAGATATGTAGCCATTTCATTGTTGTTTCGGATTGGTTTTAAAAGTATAAACATGTTCTACATGTCTTGGTTATAGACTATTGGCTTAAATTATTGGGTGTAATTAAAAATTTACAACTTTGGTAACAAAAGGTGGCGTAAAACTAACTCAGTGTTGGAGCCATTCAGAAACCAGGTGTATAGAGAGTGGGATTTTAAAACAATATCTCTTCAATGAGATTAAAAGCTGCGTCATACACTCACATGTGGAAATTAGCAGCAAAACTTTGTAACATAGGGATAGTCTACTTGGTGTTAATTTTAGAGAAAATAGATTGTTTAAATTGGTTCTGCTTTTGCTTCTCAAAATTAATGGTTACACTCTAATGTTACAAAAGATATTTACCTTGCTTGTTCCTTAGGGAGGTGTCAGCCTCAGACTCAAAAGAAATTCAAAACAGCTTTTGGGCCGGGCCAAAATTGTTGAGTGTGATAGGAAACAAAATGGCTTTGGTTCCTCTGATGTGTATTGGGTCTTATCAGTAACTAAAAACCTAATCTTAAATTAATAATTAAAAGAAAAAGGGTTTTAAAAGATTGATAGATACTGGGGCTATTTGGCAATTATTAGAGGACAAGATTGCCTTCAGCTTGGCTTTATCTGATACTTAACTCAGCTAAAAGGAGTTGGTTATTCAATTAATCCAAAAAACACTAGAGCCGGACCGTGGTGGCGCACGCCTTTAATCCCAGCACTTGGGAGGCAGAGACAGACAGATTTCTGAGTTCAAGGCCAGCCTGGTCTGCAGAGTGAGTTCCAGGACAGCCAGGGCTACACAGAGAAAGTTCAAATTTAAGATTTATAAAACTAATGGGGCACTACAGCCTGACTTGCCTACTCCAGCTGCCATTCAAGTAAATGCATATAAAATTATTATAGATTTAA
>NW_021609410.1:5443-10876 GCF_004785775.1 Grammomys surdaster | reverse complement strand
GTATTGAAGTGTTAAAATAACTACCCGCTACATCTCCAATGAACGAGATGAAAAGTTACATTTTAAATATGAGAGAGAGAGAAAGAGTTTTAAAAATACTGGTGTCCTCTCTCTGAGCTGTGTCAGCAAAAAGAATGAAAAGGCTATTTCAGAGTTCATCTAGAAGCAGAGAATTCGAGAGATGTCCTGAAATTCTCTGTAGTTCTTAGAGTCCTTCCTTGTCGCTTGTCCTTGGCGCGCTAATGTCCACGTGTTTGTGTTTGCTTTTTGTTTCATTGTCTAAATGTTCTGTGTTTGTTACATGTTCAAAAAGAAAGATCGTTAAAACTGCTTGATCCAACCTTTGAGAGCTAAAAAAGGTCTTTTCAGGAATTGAGGTTGACATAAGCTGCTTTTAAAAGAGACCAGCAGCATTTTGGGATTTATAAGGAAGCTAAGAGTCGTTTTGTCCTAGAAAAACCTCTGTGACAAGGTGCTTTTCTCTTGAAATTACAGCTAGAAAGACAAGAAATTTTGTTTGATCTAAAAATAAGATATATAGCCATTTCATTGTTGTTTCGGATTGGTTTTAAAAGTATAAAAATGTTCTACATGTCTTGGTTATAGACTATTGGCTTAAATTATTGGGTGTAATTAAAAATTTACAACTTTGATAACGAAAGGTGGCGTGGAACTAGCTCAGTGTTGGAGTCGTTCAGAAACCAGGTATATAGAAAGTAAGATTTTAGACCAATATCTCTTCAATGAGATTAAAAGCTGCTTCATGCATTCATGTGTAGAGAATTAGCAGCAAAACTTTGTAGCATAGGGGTGGTCTGCTTGGTGTTGATTTTAGAGAAGATAGATTGTTTAAATTGGTTTTGCTTTTGCTTCTCAAAATTAATGGTTACACGCTAATGTTACAAAAGATATTTAAAAATTTAGTTAAACTGCCAGTATTCCATTGGCTACAATTGGCAGTTGTAATCTTGAGTTTAAAATTTTTTTTGATTCGCCCATGTTATAGAAAGGGGGGGGCAGCAGGTAGAGTTAAATAAAAATATTTATAACAAGTTGTGATACAATGCTGGCCTGCTAGAGATTTAGAATATTTACATTTAAATTAAGACACGCAGGCTGAGATCTTAACGTGCTTGTAAGACAAGGTCAGTGTGATGTTAATCAGGTTAAACTGCCCACACAGTCCTCAAATCATACAAGCAAAGACAGACTTAGATGCTTGTCTTTGCAATGAAATTGCACCCTCATACAATCAGGGTCTGGCCATAACTGCACAGAGCCATAGAGATGGGGAGTGTTTTAAATGTAGAAATTTAGATAGTTTTTAAAGTGACTGTCCCAGAAACAGAGGCTTAACAACAGCCAGGTGACCAAGGTTACCTGACACACCTGTCCTTGGTGCAAGAAGGATAATCCTTGGGCCAGGCCTCAGGATATAGGCCAAGATTAAAACATTTACATTTAAATTAGACTTTAACAGAGTAGTTGAGACAGGAGCTTAGATTTCAGACATTCCTATTGTCCTGTCCCGCCTCAAAAAGGGTGTTCTCTAAAATTTGTTTATTGCCTTGCTTGTTCCTTAGGGAGGTGTCAGCCTCAGACTCAAAGAAAATTCAAAACAGCTTTTGGGCCAGGCCAAAATTGTTGGGTGTGATAGAGACAAAATGGCCTTGGTTCCTCTGATGTGTATTAGGTCTTATTAGTAACAAGAGACCTAATCTTAAATTAATAATTGAAGAAAAAAAGGGTTTTAAAAGATTGATAGATACTGGGGCTAATTAACAATTATTAGAGGACAAGATTGCCTTCAGCTTGGCTTTATTTGATACTTCACTCAGCAAAAAAGAGTTGGTTATTCAATTAATCAAAAAACACTAGAGCCAGAGCGGTGGTGATACACGCCTTTAATCCTAGCTCTTGGGAGGCAGAGGCAAGCAGATTTCTGAGTTCAAGGCCAGCCTGGTCTACAGAGTGAGTTCCAGGACAGCCAGGGCTACACAGAGAAAGTTCAAATTTAAGATTTATAAGACAAATGGGGCACTACAGCCTGACTTGCCTACTCCAACTGCCATTCAAGTAAATACATATAAAAAGTTATTATAGATTTAAGAGATTGTTTTATATAGTTCCTTTACCTCCTGGTAAAGGTGAGAGGTTTACATTAAGTAAAATTGCTTGTGAGTTTTGAGAGCCCATGAAGCCATTCATTAAGAAGGCTTGCCTCAAAGAATAATTAATGGCCTTAAAAAATTTGTTGTTGCTTTAATACAAAAGGTTAAAGCGTTTAAATCTCTCAATATATATTATTCATTGTATATTTTATTGGCTGATCTCTCTAAAGGAGTTTTCCACAAGCCCTTGCTATAGTACAACGAGCTTTAAGATTTTAGAGTACTTGTTGCTCCAGAAAAGTGATTCTCAAAAGTTGTTAACAGAGATTAATTGGCTAAAACCTCACTTTCAGCTTGACAGGCCAAAAGAAATGGTCAAATAAAAGGACATCTTGACCAGACAATGAAAAGGTCCAGATTCTATTTTATTAAAAGCCAGGGGAGCGGTCTGTGTGTTTCCACAGGAAGAAGACAATCCGTTTTGGCTACCAGAGAGGCAACTCGCGATACTGGAAGGTGACACCCAGACAGACCCTCCAGGCTTTGATGATAGCCCTTGTGCTGATCCAAGGGATACAGGTTCCTAGTATTTTTGTTTATTTTATCAAATTCCACCTTTAAGAATTGTCCCAATAAAACCTGCTGGATGTCCCAGTGTTGGAATTCTAAAGATTCACTCACACTATGGTTGCCAGAGTCACGCGATGGGTTCCCATCCCCGTGGAGACTCCTTCCACTTTGTCATTATTTAGACAAAAAAGAGATTTTGGTATAACTGCAGCCATAGTGACAACGATATTAATTAGTGTCGTTACCGCCACTGCCACTGAGATTGCTATGTCAACTTCTGTTCAGGTGGGCACTACCCCCAATTGTCAGCCACGGTGGCAGAGACTGTTAACCTTCAAACCTCCGCCAGTACCCTACTAAAAGGCGGGCTAATCATCCTTAATCAACGCCTTGATTTAGTGAGAGAGAGATTAGATATCCTCTTTCAACTAGCCCAATTGAGATGTGAGAGAAAACTGGGTACACTTTACATCACTAGTGTACAGTATAAAAACTTTACTCGTGTAACTAATCTGTCCAGAAAATTGTTTCAGTATCTTACAGGAAACTGCTCAGAAAACTTCAGTGAGACACTCAGAAAATTGAGAGCAGCTGTGGTGAACATCAACTCGACGCACGTGGATCTGTCCCTGACTGAGGGACTGTCCTCCTTTCCTTTTCTTCCCTTTTTTAAGTGGGTGGGAGTAGGCCTGTTTAGTTTACCCTAAGTTGTGGTTTAGTATTCATCCTTTGATTGGTTTGCGAACTCATAGCTCAACAGAATCTTGGCAAGGCTATTATTGGCCAGGCGTTTGTGACCAAAGTACTAGGGGCTTTCCCTGCAGTGTAGCTTTCACTGCTTCGAAAATGAGCAGTCCTCCCCACGAGTAGTGGTGCTAAATGTTAGGCCATCAGCGTTGCACCCCAGAGATTTGCCCATTACACTGGGTCAGTGAGGAGTCTTGGCCTGGCTGATTCTTGTCTGTATAGCTATGGTACCTGAATTTTGAGACAAACAGCCCTTGCACCCCTAGGAGATGACTCCATTGCACAGGGATGGGTGTTTGCATCTCTTTCTGTTCCCCTTAGCCCTTGCACCCAGAGGTCTTGTGTTTCCATTGCACCTGGTAGGGTAAGGGAGATGGTCTTAAACTGTTGGTTCTTGAACGCTTATTCCCCCAAGATGGAATTCGCTCGATCGACCATGGGTTTGAGTCATAACCGGTACCATACTAGAACAGGCCAAGAACAGCCAGTTAGATAACTCCATCCTTTTTTCTCCAGGACAGCTGCCATTGGTCCCAATGATGAGAATTAGGCTGATGCCACATGCCAGATTTACACCATGAAGACAACTGAGGAATTGATGACAAGCCAACCCCATGACGGGATTAGCGAGTGGCAATGACCCGGGCGCGGGTATATCCCTCGCAGCCTAAGACAGGGTGGCTTGCTTTTCCTTGGTGTTAGCCCTATTGATGCTGGCTGTGGAGAAATGTCAGTCAGCCTAGACACGGGACATCGGCCAGTGCCTGTTTAACAAATCTAAAAAGAAATAGCCAGTAGACAGATTCCTCAGCCACTGTACCCAAGGGCTTCTGGTAAAGTTACCCTGAAAAGCCTCAAACATTTGAGCACCACCCTCTTAGAGACTCAGACCCGCCGTGAGACCCCCAAAATTGGGAGTTACTAAACCTTCCCAGGGACCTCTGCCACCCTCTATATTTAAACAAAAAAGGGGCAGATGTTGGGAGCCACAGCAAGTGCAAGCAAAGTCCCCCATCGCTAGGTGGCGCTGTTGCCATAATTCTTCCTAGTAAACCAGTATACTGCGCATGTGCCATGGTAAAGCCCGCCAAGTTAAGCCCTTCCCACGGCGTTTGGCGCGCTACAAGTGAACAGCCAATCAGGGGGTGAATACCCCGCTCTGGGGTATATAAGCAGTGCTTTTCCACGCCGCCTTCGTCTTCTTGGTCTTCTACCACCATTTTGGTTTAGGGAAATAAACGTGTTTCTACGGAAGGATTCTGGTGTGTATGTGTGTGTGCGTGTGTGTATGTTTTTTGCCGGCGAGACCATTACGCGCGCGCCCCGCACATTTGGTGCCGAAAAACCCGGGAGAATTTTCCATCGCCGGCACGTTTTCAGAAGACCCTCCGCCGCTTCCCATCCACTCGCGGAGTGAATCCAGAACCGTAGAACGGGGTAATGTTCTCTGAAAGATATGTCTCGATTTGATTTAGTTCACTTCCCTCCCCAGTTGGCAGGAACCTTAGAGGCTTTCACTATGGTGTTAGCAGCCTTAGTTTTCTTCCCTTTGGTCCTCGTGGCCACTCGGAGAGTGGAAAATGGATTACAGGTCAGCATGTCAGGAACAGAGACAGAGAAATGGAAGCACATAAATATTCAGAAAGGAAAAGGGAAAAAAGACGTATTTAAGAAATCAGGCCTCCCCGATAACCAATTCACGGGGATGAGAGATGAGAGAAAGAACGCTCTCGGGAGAGACGGAAGGAAAGTAAGCCTCAGAAAGAAACCTCTGTATCTGGTAAAGGAGCCGGGCTTTTTACGGCGTGATAGCTCTGAGTCAGAGGGGCTAACTTCTTCCGACTCAGAGGACTCAGATGTAGAGACAGATGGGGAGGATAGATGCCAGCCGAATAGCCGGCCGCCGCCGCGAGATCGAGTGTTGGAGTTAGTGACGGTTAATTAGAGGCTGTGTTTATAAGAAGAGTGGTTTGGGGGAGACAGTCTAGGCGAATGAGGAATTGGC
>NW_021609410.1:0-5433 GCF_004785775.1 Grammomys surdaster | reverse complement strand
GTATTGAAGTGTTAAAATAACTACCCGCTACATCTCCAATGAACGAGATGAAAAGTTACATTTTAAATATGAGAGAGAGAGAAAGAGTTTTAAAAATACTGGTGTCCTCTCTCTGAGCTGTGTCAGCAAAAAGAATGAAAAGGCTATTTCAGAGTTCATCTAGAAGCAGAGAATTCGAGAGATGTCCTGAAATTCTCTGTAGTTCTTAGAGTCCTTCCTTGTCGCTTGTCCTTGGCGCGCTAATGTCCACGTGTTTGTGTTTGCTTTTTGTTTCATTGTCTAAATGTTCTGTGTTTGTTACATGTTCAAAAAGAAAGATCGTTAAAACTGCTTGATCCAACCTTTGAGAGCTAAAAAAGGTCTTTTCAGGAATTGAGGTTGACATAAGCTGCTTTTAAAAGAGACCAGCAGCATTTTGGGATTTATAAGGAAGCTAAGAGTCGTTTTGTCCTAGAAAAACCTCTGTGACAAGGTGCTTTTCTCTTGAAATTACAGCTAGAAAGACAAGAAATTTTGTTTGATCTAAAAATAAGATATATAGCCATTTCATTGTTGTTTCGGATTGGTTTTAAAAGTATAAAAATGTTCTACATGTCTTGGTTATAGACTATTGGCTTAAATTATTGGGTGTAATTAAAAATTTACAACTTTGATAACGAAAGGTGGCGTGGAACTAGCTCAGTGTTGGAGTCGTTCAGAAACCAGGTATATAGAAAGTAAGATTTTAGACCAATATCTCTTCAATGAGATTAAAAGCTGCTTCATGCATTCATGTGTAGAGAATTAGCAGCAAAACTTTGTAGCATAGGGGTGGTCTGCTTGGTGTTGATTTTAGAGAAGATAGATTGTTTAAATTGGTTTTGCTTTTGCTTCTCAAAATTAATGGTTACACGCTAATGTTACAAAAGATATTTAAAAATTTAGTTAAACTGCCAGTATTCCATTGGCTACAATTGGCAGTTGTAATCTTGAGTTTAAAATTTTTTTTGATTCGCCCATGTTATAGAAAGGGGGGGGCAGCAGGTAGAGTTAAATAAAAATATTTATAACAAGTTGTGATACAATGCTGGCCTGCTAGAGATTTAGAATATTTACATTTAAATTAAGACACGCAGGCTGAGATCTTAACGTGCTTGTAAGACAAGGTCAGTGTGATGTTAATCAGGTTAAACTGCCCACACAGTCCTCAAATCATACAAGCAAAGACAGACTTAGATGCTTGTCTTTGCAATGAAATTGCACCCTCATACAATCAGGGTCTGGCCATAACTGCACAGAGCCATAGAGATGGGGAGTGTTTTAAATGTAGAAATTTAGATAGTTTTTAAAGTGACTGTCCCAGAAACAGAGGCTTAACAACAGCCAGGTGACCAAGGTTACCTGACACACCTGTCCTTGGTGCAAGAAGGATAATCCTTGGGCCAGGCCTCAGGATATAGGCCAAGATTAAAACATTTACATTTAAATTAGACTTTAACAGAGTAGTTGAGACAGGAGCTTAGATTTCAGACATTCCTATTGTCCTGTCCCGCCTCAAAAAGGGTGTTCTCTAAAATTTGTTTATTGCCTTGCTTGTTCCTTAGGGAGGTGTCAGCCTCAGACTCAAAGAAAATTCAAAACAGCTTTTGGGCCAGGCCAAAATTGTTGGGTGTGATAGAGACAAAATGGCCTTGGTTCCTCTGATGTGTATTAGGTCTTATTAGTAACAAGAGACCTAATCTTAAATTAATAATTGAAGAAAAAAAGGGTTTTAAAAGATTGATAGATACTGGGGCTAATTAACAATTATTAGAGGACAAGATTGCCTTCAGCTTGGCTTTATTTGATACTTCACTCAGCAAAAAAGAGTTGGTTATTCAATTAATCAAAAAACACTAGAGCCAGAGCGGTGGTGATACACGCCTTTAATCCTAGCTCTTGGGAGGCAGAGGCAAGCAGATTTCTGAGTTCAAGGCCAGCCTGGTCTACAGAGTGAGTTCCAGGACAGCCAGGGCTACACAGAGAAAGTTCAAATTTAAGATTTATAAGACAAATGGGGCACTACAGCCTGACTTGCCTACTCCAACTGCCATTCAAGTAAATACATATAAAAAGTTATTATAGATTTAAGAGATTGTTTTATATAGTTCCTTTACCTCCTGGTAAAGGTGAGAGGTTTACATTAAGTAAAATTGCTTGTGAGTTTTGAGAGCCCATGAAGCCATTCATTAAGAAGGCTTGCCTCAAAGAATAATTAATGGCCTTAAAAAATTTGTTGTTGCTTTAATACAAAAGGTTAAAGCGTTTAAATCTCTCAATATATATTATTCATTGTATATTTTATTGGCTGATCTCTCTAAAGGAGTTTTCCACAAGCCCTTGCTATAGTACAACGAGCTTTAAGATTTTAGAGTACTTGTTGCTCCAGAAAAGTGATTCTCAAAAGTTGTTAACAGAGATTAATTGGCTAAAACCTCACTTTCAGCTTGACAGGCCAAAAGAAATGGTCAAATAAAAGGACATCTTGACCAGACAATGAAAAGGTCCAGATTCTATTTTATTAAAAGCCAGGGGAGCGGTCTGTGTGTTTCCACAGGAAGAAGACAATCCGTTTTGGCTACCAGAGAGGCAACTCGCGATACTGGAAGGTGACACCCAGACAGACCCTCCAGGCTTTGATGATAGCCCTTGTGCTGATCCAAGGGATACAGGTTCCTAGTATTTTTGTTTATTTTATCAAATTCCACCTTTAAGAATTGTCCCAATAAAACCTGCTGGATGTCCCAGTGTTGGAATTCTAAAGATTCACTCACACTATGGTTGCCAGAGTCACGCGATGGGTTCCCATCCCCGTGGAGACTCCTTCCACTTTGTCATTATTTAGACAAAAAAGAGATTTTGGTATAACTGCAGCCATAGTGACAACGATATTAATTAGTGTCGTTACCGCCACTGCCACTGAGATTGCTATGTCAACTTCTGTTCAGGTGGGCACTACCCCCAATTGTCAGCCACGGTGGCAGAGACTGTTAACCTTCAAACCTCCGCCAGTACCCTACTAAAAGGCGGGCTAATCATCCTTAATCAACGCCTTGATTTAGTGAGAGAGAGATTAGATATCCTCTTTCAACTAGCCCAATTGAGATGTGAGAGAAAACTGGGTACACTTTACATCACTAGTGTACAGTATAAAAACTTTACTCGTGTAACTAATCTGTCCAGAAAATTGTTTCAGTATCTTACAGGAAACTGCTCAGAAAACTTCAGTGAGACACTCAGAAAATTGAGAGCAGCTGTGGTGAACATCAACTCGACGCACGTGGATCTGTCCCTGACTGAGGGACTGTCCTCCTTTCCTTTTCTTCCCTTTTTTAAGTGGGTGGGAGTAGGCCTGTTTAGTTTACCCTAAGTTGTGGTTTAGTATTCATCCTTTGATTGGTTTGCGAACTCATAGCTCAACAGAATCTTGGCAAGGCTATTATTGGCCAGGCGTTTGTGACCAAAGTACTAGGGGCTTTCCCTGCAGTGTAGCTTTCACTGCTTCGAAAATGAGCAGTCCTCCCCACGAGTAGTGGTGCTAAATGTTAGGCCATCAGCGTTGCACCCCAGAGATTTGCCCATTACACTGGGTCAGTGAGGAGTCTTGGCCTGGCTGATTCTTGTCTGTATAGCTATGGTACCTGAATTTTGAGACAAACAGCCCTTGCACCCCTAGGAGATGACTCCATTGCACAGGGATGGGTGTTTGCATCTCTTTCTGTTCCCCTTAGCCCTTGCACCCAGAGGTCTTGTGTTTCCATTGCACCTGGTAGGGTAAGGGAGATGGTCTTAAACTGTTGGTTCTTGAACGCTTATTCCCCCAAGATGGAATTCGCTCGATCGACCATGGGTTTGAGTCATAACCGGTACCATACTAGAACAGGCCAAGAACAGCCAGTTAGATAACTCCATCCTTTTTTCTCCAGGACAGCTGCCATTGGTCCCAATGATGAGAATTAGGCTGATGCCACATGCCAGATTTACACCATGAAGACAACTGAGGAATTGATGACAAGCCAACCCCATGACGGGATTAGCGAGTGGCAATGACCCGGGCGCGGGTATATCCCTCGCAGCCTAAGACAGGGTGGCTTGCTTTTCCTTGGTGTTAGCCCTATTGATGCTGGCTGTGGAGAAATGTCAGTCAGCCTAGACACGGGACATCGGCCAGTGCCTGTTTAACAAATCTAAAAAGAAATAGCCAGTAGACAGATTCCTCAGCCACTGTACCCAAGGGCTTCTGGTAAAGTTACCCTGAAAAGCCTCAAACATTTGAGCACCACCCTCTTAGAGACTCAGACCCGCCGTGAGACCCCCAAAATTGGGAGTTACTAAACCTTCCCAGGGACCTCTGCCACCCTCTATATTTAAACAAAAAAGGGGCAGATGTTGGGAGCCACAGCAAGTGCAAGCAAAGTCCCCCATCGCTAGGTGGCGCTGTTGCCATAATTCTTCCTAGTAAACCAGTATACTGCGCATGTGCCATGGTAAAGCCCGCCAAGTTAAGCCCTTCCCACGGCGTTTGGCGCGCTACAAGTGAACAGCCAATCAGGGGGTGAATACCCCGCTCTGGGGTATATAAGCAGTGCTTTTCCACGCCGCCTTCGTCTTCTTGGTCTTCTACCACCATTTTGGTTTAGGGAAATAAACGTGTTTCTACGGAAGGATTCTGGTGTGTATGTGTGTGTGCGTGTGTGTATGTTTTTTGCCGGCGAGACCATTACGCGCGCGCCCCGCACATTTGGTGCCGAAAAACCCGGGAGAATTTTCCATCGCCGGCACGTTTTCAGAAGACCCTCCGCCGCTTCCCATCCACTCGCGGAGTGAATCCAGAACCGTAGAACGGGGTAATGTTCTCTGAAAGATATGTCTCGATTTGATTTAGTTCACTTCCCTCCCCAGTTGGCAGGAACCTTAGAGGCTTTCACTATGGTGTTAGCAGCCTTAGTTTTCTTCCCTTTGGTCCTCGTGGCCACTCGGAGAGTGGAAAATGGATTACAGGTCAGCATGTCAGGAACAGAGACAGAGAAATGGAAGCACATAAATATTCAGAAAGGAAAAGGGAAAAAAGACGTATTTAAGAAATCAGGCCTCCCCGATAACCAATTCACGGGGATGAGAGATGAGAGAAAGAACGCTCTCGGGAGAGACGGAAGGAAAGTAAGCCTCAGAAAGAAACCTCTGTATCTGGTAAAGGAGCCGGGCTTTTTACGGCGTGATAGCTCTGAGTCAGAGGGGCTAACTTCTTCCGACTCAGAGGACTCAGATGTAGAGACAGATGGGGAGGATAGATGCCAGCCGAATAGCCGGCCGCCGCCGCGAGATCGAGTGTTGGAGTTAGTGACGGTTAATTAGAGGCTGTGTTTATAAGAAGAGTGGTTTGGGGGAGACAGTCTAGGCGAATGAGGAATTGGC
>NW_021609409.1:2853-5696 GCF_004785775.1 Grammomys surdaster | reverse complement strand
AGAACGTATTGAACCAATCTAATGTAAAGATACACGCATTGCAGTGTATTCTTACTTCCAGAGCTAAAGGCAAGTAAAAGAGAGCTGAAAAGACCTAAATCATGTTATATCTGACATTTCAGTTAGGAAGTGTGTTTGGTTTAACGCAGAAACCCTTTTAACACCCGGCCATGTATCTTTCATTGTTTGATGTGCAATGTCAAAGTAAGTTGCTAGATTCCAGCAGAAAAGCACTATAGAACTTATTGAACAAACCTAATGTAAAGATACTCGAAGTTTAGTGTATTCTTACTTCCAGAGCTAAAGGCAAGTACAACAGAGCTGAAAACACCTATATCATGTTACATGTGACATTTCAGTTAGGAAATGTGTTTGGTTTAAAGCAGAAACACTTTTAACACCCGGCTATGTATCTTTCATTGTTTCATATGGAATGCCCAAGTCAGCTGCTTGATTCCAGCAGAAAAGCACTATAGAACTTATTGAACAAACCTAATGTAAAGATACTCGAAGTTTAGTGTATTCTTACTTCCAGAGCTAAAGGCAAATACAAGAGAGCTGAAAAGACCTAAATCACGTTACATGGGACATTTCAGTTAGGAAGTGTGTTTGGTTTAAAGCAGAAACATTTTTAACACCTGGCCGAGCATCTTTCATTATATGATGTGGAATGGCGAAGTAAGATGCTAGATTCCAGCAGAAATGCACTATAGAACTTATTGAAAAAACCTAATATAAAGATACATGCATTGCAGTGTATTCTTACTTCCAGAGCTCAAGGCAAGTACAACAGAGTTGAAAACACTTAAATGATGTTACATATGACATTTAAGTTAGGAAGTGTGTTTGGTTTGAAGCAGAAACCCTTTTAATACCCGGCCATGTATCTTTCATTGTTTGATATGGAATGTCCAAGTAAGTTGCCAGATTCCAGCCGAAAAGCACTCTAGAACGTATTGAAAAAACCTAATGTAAAGACACACGCATTGCAGGGTATTCTCACGTCCAGATCTAAAGGCAAGTAGAAGAGAGCTGAAAACACCTAAATCATGTTACATTGGAAATATCAGTTAGGAAGTGTGTTTGGTTTAAAGCAGAAATATTTTTAACACCTGGCCGAGTATCTTTCATTGTTTGATGTGTAATGTCAAAGTAAGTTGCTAAATTCCTGCAGAAAAGCACTATAGAACTTATTGAAAAAACCTAATGTAAAGATACTCGTATTTTAGTGTATTCTTACTTCCAGAGCTAAAGGCAAGTATAACAGTGCTGTAAACACCAAAATCATGTTACGTGTGACATTTCATTTAGGAAGTGTGTTTGGTTTAAAGCAGAAACAGTTTTAACACCCGGCCATGTATCTTTCATTGTATGATATGGAATGTCCAAGTAAGTTGCCAGATTCCAGCAGAAAAGCAATATAGAACGTATTGAACAAACCTAATTTAAAGATACACGCATTGCAGTGTATTCTTACTTCCAGAGCTATAGGCCATTACAAGAGAGCTAAAAACACCTAAATCATGTTACATGTGACGTTTCAGTTAGGAAGTGTGTTTGGTTTAAGGCAGAAACACTTTTAACACCTGGCCGAGTATCTTTCATTGTTTGATATGTAATGTCAAAGTAAGTTGCTAGATTCCAGCAGAAAAGCACTAAAGAACTTATTGAACAAACCTAATGTAAAGATACTCGAAGTTTAGTGTATTCTTACTTCCAGAGCTAAAGGCAAGTACAAGAGAGCTGAAAACACCTAATTCATGTTACATGTGACATTTCAGTTAGGAAGTCAGTTTGGTTTAAAGCAGAGACACTTTTAACACCCGGCCATGTATCTTTCATTGTTTGATATGGAATGTCCAAGTAATTTTCCAGATTCCAGCAGAAAAGCACTATAGAACGTATTGAACAAACCTAATGTAAAGATACACGCATTGCAGTGTATTCTTACTTCCAGAGCTAAAGGCAAGTAAAAGAGAGCTGAAAAGACCTAAATCATGTTATATCTGACATTTCAGTTAGGAAGTGTGTTTGGTTTAAAGCAGAAACAGTTTTAACACCCGGCCATGTATCTTTCATTGTTTGATATGGAATGTCCAAGTAAGTTGCTAGATTCCAGCAGAAAAGCACTATGGAATGTACTGAACAAACCTAATGTAAAGATACACGCATTGCAGTGTATTCTTACTTCCAGAGCTAAAGGCAAGTACAACAGAGCTGAAAACACATAAATCATGTTCCATGTGACATTTCAGTTAGCAAGTGTGTTTGGTTTAAAGCAGATGCACTTGTAACAGCTGGACGGGAATCTTTCATTATTTGATATGGAATGGCCAAATAAGTTGCTAGATTAAAGCAGAAAATCACTATAGAATGTATTGAAGAAACCTAATATAAAGATATACGCATTGCAGTGTATTCTTACTTCCAGAGCTAAAGGCAAGTACAACAGAGCTGAAAACACCTAAATCATGTTACATATGACGTTTCAGTTAGGAAGTATGTTTGGTTTAAAGCAGAAACCCTTTTAACACCCGGCCATGTATCTTTCATTGTTTGATATGGAATGTCCAAGTAAGTTGCTAGATTCCAGCAGAAAAGCACTCTAGAATGTATTGAACAAACCTAATGTAAAGACACACGCATTGCAGGGTATTCTTACGTCCAGATCTAAAGGCAAGTAGAAAAGAGCTGAAAACACCTAAATCATGTTACATTGGACATTTCAGTTAGGAAGTGTGTTTGGTTTAAAGCAGAAACACTTTAAACACCCGGCCATGTATCTTTCATTGTTTCATATGGAATGTACAAGTAAGTTGCCAGATTTCAGCAGAAAAGCACTA
>NW_021609409.1:0-2843 GCF_004785775.1 Grammomys surdaster | reverse complement strand
AGAACGTATTGAACCAATCTAATGTAAAGATACACGCATTGCAGTGTATTCTTACTTCCAGAGCTAAAGGCAAGTAAAAGAGAGCTGAAAAGACCTAAATCATGTTATATCTGACATTTCAGTTAGGAAGTGTGTTTGGTTTAACGCAGAAACCCTTTTAACACCCGGCCATGTATCTTTCATTGTTTGATGTGCAATGTCAAAGTAAGTTGCTAGATTCCAGCAGAAAAGCACTATAGAACTTATTGAACAAACCTAATGTAAAGATACTCGAAGTTTAGTGTATTCTTACTTCCAGAGCTAAAGGCAAGTACAACAGAGCTGAAAACACCTATATCATGTTACATGTGACATTTCAGTTAGGAAATGTGTTTGGTTTAAAGCAGAAACACTTTTAACACCCGGCTATGTATCTTTCATTGTTTCATATGGAATGCCCAAGTCAGCTGCTTGATTCCAGCAGAAAAGCACTATAGAACTTATTGAACAAACCTAATGTAAAGATACTCGAAGTTTAGTGTATTCTTACTTCCAGAGCTAAAGGCAAATACAAGAGAGCTGAAAAGACCTAAATCACGTTACATGGGACATTTCAGTTAGGAAGTGTGTTTGGTTTAAAGCAGAAACATTTTTAACACCTGGCCGAGCATCTTTCATTATATGATGTGGAATGGCGAAGTAAGATGCTAGATTCCAGCAGAAATGCACTATAGAACTTATTGAAAAAACCTAATATAAAGATACATGCATTGCAGTGTATTCTTACTTCCAGAGCTCAAGGCAAGTACAACAGAGTTGAAAACACTTAAATGATGTTACATATGACATTTAAGTTAGGAAGTGTGTTTGGTTTGAAGCAGAAACCCTTTTAATACCCGGCCATGTATCTTTCATTGTTTGATATGGAATGTCCAAGTAAGTTGCCAGATTCCAGCCGAAAAGCACTCTAGAACGTATTGAAAAAACCTAATGTAAAGACACACGCATTGCAGGGTATTCTCACGTCCAGATCTAAAGGCAAGTAGAAGAGAGCTGAAAACACCTAAATCATGTTACATTGGAAATATCAGTTAGGAAGTGTGTTTGGTTTAAAGCAGAAATATTTTTAACACCTGGCCGAGTATCTTTCATTGTTTGATGTGTAATGTCAAAGTAAGTTGCTAAATTCCTGCAGAAAAGCACTATAGAACTTATTGAAAAAACCTAATGTAAAGATACTCGTATTTTAGTGTATTCTTACTTCCAGAGCTAAAGGCAAGTATAACAGTGCTGTAAACACCAAAATCATGTTACGTGTGACATTTCATTTAGGAAGTGTGTTTGGTTTAAAGCAGAAACAGTTTTAACACCCGGCCATGTATCTTTCATTGTATGATATGGAATGTCCAAGTAAGTTGCCAGATTCCAGCAGAAAAGCAATATAGAACGTATTGAACAAACCTAATTTAAAGATACACGCATTGCAGTGTATTCTTACTTCCAGAGCTATAGGCCATTACAAGAGAGCTAAAAACACCTAAATCATGTTACATGTGACGTTTCAGTTAGGAAGTGTGTTTGGTTTAAGGCAGAAACACTTTTAACACCTGGCCGAGTATCTTTCATTGTTTGATATGTAATGTCAAAGTAAGTTGCTAGATTCCAGCAGAAAAGCACTAAAGAACTTATTGAACAAACCTAATGTAAAGATACTCGAAGTTTAGTGTATTCTTACTTCCAGAGCTAAAGGCAAGTACAAGAGAGCTGAAAACACCTAATTCATGTTACATGTGACATTTCAGTTAGGAAGTCAGTTTGGTTTAAAGCAGAGACACTTTTAACACCCGGCCATGTATCTTTCATTGTTTGATATGGAATGTCCAAGTAATTTTCCAGATTCCAGCAGAAAAGCACTATAGAACGTATTGAACAAACCTAATGTAAAGATACACGCATTGCAGTGTATTCTTACTTCCAGAGCTAAAGGCAAGTAAAAGAGAGCTGAAAAGACCTAAATCATGTTATATCTGACATTTCAGTTAGGAAGTGTGTTTGGTTTAAAGCAGAAACAGTTTTAACACCCGGCCATGTATCTTTCATTGTTTGATATGGAATGTCCAAGTAAGTTGCTAGATTCCAGCAGAAAAGCACTATGGAATGTACTGAACAAACCTAATGTAAAGATACACGCATTGCAGTGTATTCTTACTTCCAGAGCTAAAGGCAAGTACAACAGAGCTGAAAACACATAAATCATGTTCCATGTGACATTTCAGTTAGCAAGTGTGTTTGGTTTAAAGCAGATGCACTTGTAACAGCTGGACGGGAATCTTTCATTATTTGATATGGAATGGCCAAATAAGTTGCTAGATTAAAGCAGAAAATCACTATAGAATGTATTGAAGAAACCTAATATAAAGATATACGCATTGCAGTGTATTCTTACTTCCAGAGCTAAAGGCAAGTACAACAGAGCTGAAAACACCTAAATCATGTTACATATGACGTTTCAGTTAGGAAGTATGTTTGGTTTAAAGCAGAAACCCTTTTAACACCCGGCCATGTATCTTTCATTGTTTGATATGGAATGTCCAAGTAAGTTGCTAGATTCCAGCAGAAAAGCACTCTAGAATGTATTGAACAAACCTAATGTAAAGACACACGCATTGCAGGGTATTCTTACGTCCAGATCTAAAGGCAAGTAGAAAAGAGCTGAAAACACCTAAATCATGTTACATTGGACATTTCAGTTAGGAAGTGTGTTTGGTTTAAAGCAGAAACACTTTAAACACCCGGCCATGTATCTTTCATTGTTTCATATGGAATGTACAAGTAAGTTGCCAGATTTCAGCAGAAAAGCACTA
>NW_021609408.1:1016-1540 GCF_004785775.1 Grammomys surdaster | reverse complement strand
TATGTTCCACATTCTTTCAAAAGAGAACACAGATTCTGTCCAGCAGCAAAATCACCTTTTGACACCATGTTGCTGTTGTTGTTGTTGTTCTAACTTGCTGCTCTGCTGCTGTGATTGAATCCTCTAAACAAAAGCATCTCAGGTAACAAATGGTTGTTGTGCATGGTTCTGTCAGACCACAGTCCTTCACACTGGGAGCTCAGAATAGAAACTGAAGTTAGAAAATGAAGGCAAAGGGCATGGACAAGCACTGTCTCCTGGCTTGCTCTCTTGCTTGGTCACTGTCCAGTGCTTATCTTGCTCTCTCATTCAGCCCAGGCCCACTTGCTTAGGGATGTTGCCACCTTCAGTGCAAGAGCCTTCCCACATCAATCATCAACACTATCTCTCACATAGAAACCAGCCATCTGTTGAGGGCACACCCTCAGTTGAGGCTCCTTCGGATAACTGTAGCTCTAAAATGTTGAGAACTGAAGATAATTATGACACAGAGACAATAATAAATGAGCATCTTGTAAAAACCC
>NW_021609408.1:0-1006 GCF_004785775.1 Grammomys surdaster | reverse complement strand
GGGAGGTTGTCATAGGATGTTTGTTCAAGTGGACTTTATGCACTCTCAAAAATGGAACTGATTGGGCTTTACAAACTCATCTTGGTGTCTGAGCCCTTTATTATTGACAGATATTCCTATTCAACTACAAGCCACACCTGCCAGTGGAATAGGTACATTGTCCAAAGACCTACCTCACTATCTGTTGCTGCAGACCTTAATATCAGTTGCCCTCACCACTGGAACAGAAAACTAGTGGAAGTTATCTCTCCCCCTGTGCATGCCTCCTAAAGATACCACAGACAATTCCCTCCTGCCCTTCCTTTCCTGCCTCATCCCTGTGTCTCAGACCCAACTTGGGCAGACAGTTCCTGTTCAACCAAATGCTATGCCCGAAAGGACTCAGGTAAACTTTCCAAAGATCTATCGCACTATTTGTTATCCCAAATGCAAATTTCACAGTTGCCCCTAGCACTGTACTGAACACAAGAGAGAGCTTTACCTCTCACCTGTCTATGTCTCCTTGTGGGTTACTAAGATCATCACTTCATGCCTGTCTCTTGTCCCAGCTTCCAACATTAGCAAGCATTCTCTCTTGAACATACCCACCAAACAGTTCAGTAAAATGGACAACACTCAGCCAACACTCTCTGTAAATCCAGACATCAAACAGTAACTCAGGAACAAAACTCCCACCCAAACAAGGCAAACCCAGAGAGCACTACCTAAACCAATGATGACCTAAAACCCAGATGCCTAGACACTAGCTTAGGAATATAATAAATAACATAGAGGAAAATATGTCACCAAGAAATCCAAGCTATCCTATCACAGCAGGTCCTGAAGAATTGAAATATGTAACAGATATGGTGCAAAAATGGTTCTTTGAGGGAAGGGAGAGGAGTGAGAACCTGGGGAAGGGATAGGGGTACGCAAGTGGACCTGCAGAGAGGCACACAGACAGGGAGCAGAGGGAAAATCATGAGGGTAGAGAAAGAGAATAGTGAGGGAGTATATAGAGAACAGA
>NW_021609407.1:1510-3010 GCF_004785775.1 Grammomys surdaster | reverse complement strand
GTGAATTGCACCACATTCTTACTTCCCGATATAAAGTCAAGTACAACAGAGCTGAAAACAGCTAAATCATGTTACATGGGACATTTCAGTTAGGAAGTGTGTTTGGTTTAAATCAGAAACACTCGTACCATCTGGCCATGTGTCTTTCATTGCTTCATGTGCAATGTCCATGTAAGTTGCTAGATTCCAGCAGAAAAGCACTATAGAACGTATTGAACGAATCTAGAGTAAAGATACTTGATTTGCAGCACATCTTATTTTCATATATAAAGGCAAGTACAAGAGAACTGAAAACAGCTGAATCATGTTACATGGGACATTTCAGTTAGGAAGTGTGTTTGGTTTAAAGCAGAAACACTTGTACCATACGGCCATGTATCTTTCATTGTTTCATGTGGAATGTCATGTAAGTTGTTAGATTCCAGCAGAAAGGCAATATAAAACTTATTGAACTAATCTAGTGTAAAGATACTTGATTTACAGCACATTCTTACTTCCAGATATAAAGGCAATTACAACAGAGCTGAAAACAGCTAAATCATGTTACATGTGACATTTCAGTTAGGAAGTGTGTTTGGTTTAAATCAGAAATACTTATACCATCCGGCCATGAATCTTTCATTGTTTCATGTGGAATGTCAATGTAAGTTCCTAGATTCCAGCAGAAAAGAACTATAGATCGTATTGAACAAATCTAGTGTAAAGATATGTGAATTGAAGCACATTCTTACTTCCAGAGCTAAAGGCAAGTACAACAGAGCTGTAAACAGCTGAATTATGTTACATGTGACATTTCAGTTAGGAAGAGTGTTTGGTGTTAAGTAGAAAGACTTGTACAATGTGGCCATGTATCTTTCACTGTTATATATGTCTTGTTCATGTAAGTTGCTAGATTCCAGCAGAAAAGCACTATAGAACATATTGAACAAACCTAGTGTAAAGATACTTGATTTGCAGCACATTCTTACTTCCAGATATAAAGGCAAGTACAACAGAGCTGAAAACAGCTAAATCATGTTACATGTGACATTTCACTTAGGAAGTTTGCTTGGTTTATGGCAAAACACTTGTAACATCCGGCCATGTATCTTTAATTGTTTCATGTGCAATGTCATGTAAGTTGCTAGATTCCAGCAGAAAAGCACTATGGAACGTATTGAACAAACCTAGTGTAAAGATACTTGATTTGCAGCACATTCTTACTTCCAGATATAAAGGCAAGTACAACAGAGCTGAAAACAGCTAAATCATTTTACATGGGACATTTCAGTTAGGAAGTGTGTTTGGTTTAAATCAGAAACACTAGTACCATCCGGCCATGTGTCTTTCATTTTTTCATGTGCAATGTCCATGTAAGTTGCTAGATTCCAGCAGAAAAGCACTATAGAACGTATTGAACAAATCTAGAGTAAAGATACTTGATTTGCAGCACATCTTATTTCCATATATAAAGGCAAGTACAACAGAACTGAAAACAGCTGAATCATGTTACATGGGACA
>NW_021609407.1:0-1500 GCF_004785775.1 Grammomys surdaster | reverse complement strand
GTGAATTGCACCACATTCTTACTTCCCGATATAAAGTCAAGTACAACAGAGCTGAAAACAGCTAAATCATGTTACATGGGACATTTCAGTTAGGAAGTGTGTTTGGTTTAAATCAGAAACACTCGTACCATCTGGCCATGTGTCTTTCATTGCTTCATGTGCAATGTCCATGTAAGTTGCTAGATTCCAGCAGAAAAGCACTATAGAACGTATTGAACGAATCTAGAGTAAAGATACTTGATTTGCAGCACATCTTATTTTCATATATAAAGGCAAGTACAAGAGAACTGAAAACAGCTGAATCATGTTACATGGGACATTTCAGTTAGGAAGTGTGTTTGGTTTAAAGCAGAAACACTTGTACCATACGGCCATGTATCTTTCATTGTTTCATGTGGAATGTCATGTAAGTTGTTAGATTCCAGCAGAAAGGCAATATAAAACTTATTGAACTAATCTAGTGTAAAGATACTTGATTTACAGCACATTCTTACTTCCAGATATAAAGGCAATTACAACAGAGCTGAAAACAGCTAAATCATGTTACATGTGACATTTCAGTTAGGAAGTGTGTTTGGTTTAAATCAGAAATACTTATACCATCCGGCCATGAATCTTTCATTGTTTCATGTGGAATGTCAATGTAAGTTCCTAGATTCCAGCAGAAAAGAACTATAGATCGTATTGAACAAATCTAGTGTAAAGATATGTGAATTGAAGCACATTCTTACTTCCAGAGCTAAAGGCAAGTACAACAGAGCTGTAAACAGCTGAATTATGTTACATGTGACATTTCAGTTAGGAAGAGTGTTTGGTGTTAAGTAGAAAGACTTGTACAATGTGGCCATGTATCTTTCACTGTTATATATGTCTTGTTCATGTAAGTTGCTAGATTCCAGCAGAAAAGCACTATAGAACATATTGAACAAACCTAGTGTAAAGATACTTGATTTGCAGCACATTCTTACTTCCAGATATAAAGGCAAGTACAACAGAGCTGAAAACAGCTAAATCATGTTACATGTGACATTTCACTTAGGAAGTTTGCTTGGTTTATGGCAAAACACTTGTAACATCCGGCCATGTATCTTTAATTGTTTCATGTGCAATGTCATGTAAGTTGCTAGATTCCAGCAGAAAAGCACTATGGAACGTATTGAACAAACCTAGTGTAAAGATACTTGATTTGCAGCACATTCTTACTTCCAGATATAAAGGCAAGTACAACAGAGCTGAAAACAGCTAAATCATTTTACATGGGACATTTCAGTTAGGAAGTGTGTTTGGTTTAAATCAGAAACACTAGTACCATCCGGCCATGTGTCTTTCATTTTTTCATGTGCAATGTCCATGTAAGTTGCTAGATTCCAGCAGAAAAGCACTATAGAACGTATTGAACAAATCTAGAGTAAAGATACTTGATTTGCAGCACATCTTATTTCCATATATAAAGGCAAGTACAACAGAACTGAAAACAGCTGAATCATGTTACATGGGACA
>NW_021609406.1:4536-7243 GCF_004785775.1 Grammomys surdaster | reverse complement strand
AAAGCGCTATATAAGCCACTAGCTTTTGGGGCTTGGGGTCCCTCGCCACACTACCATCTAAGAGAGCTGTAACACTAAAAGAGCTGTAATAAAAATGCTGCCAGAAGAATCCTGAAGCGTGGCGTTCTCCTTTTCGGCGAGGCGGCGCCCCACAACTGGTGCCGGAAAACCCGGGAATGAAGCCGAACGTCTCGGAGTTTTATCCAGTTTCGAGGGACCCTGTTGGCTCAACAGAGGATTCAGAACTGGCTGTGCGAGAGGTCTAGACGCTTTTCTGCAAGGTATGGTGGATCCTGTCTATTTTGCTATTGCTATCCCCGTTTGGGCCGTGGTAGTTCTTGTGGTCTGCTTCTGTCTTAACTACCATACACAAAGGAAGGAGTGTACTTGCCCTCCGTGTATTCAGGGCTGTAAGTCACAGGTAGATAACTGTGCAAGCTCGTTCCCTCTAAGCAGTATGGGTAACCGCCAAATGAAGCCGCTTCTCGCAGCAATGCAGGCGTTGTTACGTGAGCGTGGTTTAAAGGTTCCCGAGAAAGTGTTGTGTAATTTTCTGCGAGATGTGGATAGAGTAGCTCCATGGTTTGTATCCACGGGGTCCTTGTCAAAGGGCTCCTGGGGCAAGCTCGGCGGAGATTTGATTAATGAAAAGGAGAAGGGAAAGTTAAGACCAGGCACATGGCCGCTGTACAAAATGGTTAGAGCCTGTATAGAGGATGCAAAATGCCAAGATAAGGTGAGAGAGGGGCAAAGAGCTTTAGCAGAACACCAGGATAGCCTATCAGAAGCAGAAAAGGAAGAGAACGCTAAGAATGGAACAAAGAGAAAGGAAAAGAAAAAAGAAGAAATTAAAAAAGAAGTAGCTACAAAAGTGGAACAGAAAGGGCCTAAGAAAAAGTTGTACCCAGTGTTAACTGAGTTTCGAAATCTAAGAATTAACGACTCCGCCTCTGAGGAGACGTCCTCGGGGGACGAAGAAGATACAGAGGATACCGACACCTCATCCTCTGATAGTGTGTTAGATCTTGAGGAACAGGCAGAGTTAGATAGAGAAGCAGCTCGTTATGAGTCTGAAAGATACGGGCTGGATTCGCCTTATGCACCGGGGTATGCCCCATCTGCCCTACCATTGGAGGAAGTAGTTAGAGTTAAAAAGAAAAAACCAAAAGAGAGACAGGAAAGACTGCCGTCCAATTCTCTTATTACAGCTAAGGAGAGAAAAAAGATAAGAGTAGCCTTTCCTGTATGGGAAGATGCTAACCAAACTAGGCAACATTCACAGCTAGATTTAAAACAATTAAAAGCGCTAGCCGAATCAGTACAGACTTATGGAATCAATGCCTCTTTTACTCAGGCATTAATAGAAAGACTTGTGGTCAGTGCCATGACACCAGATGACTGGTATAATACTGTTAAGGCTTGCCTGACTATGGGACAGTATCTAGATTGGAAATCTATTTTTCAAGAACTCTGTGCTTCACAGGCAAGACAAAATTTAGCTCAGGGGCATCCACAATGGAACTTTGATATGCTTACAGGACAGGGACAATGGGCTATCAATCAAACGGCCTACCCTGTAGAAGTATATGAGCAAATTAATAAGGCAGCTGTAAAAGCATGGAAAAGCCTACCTAACAAAGGACAGGTTTCAGGAAACTTGACAAAAATTATCCAAGGGAACACTGAGCCATTCTCAGACTATGTGGCTAGGATGATGGAGGCGGCAGGAAGGATTTTTGAAGATCCTGAGACGGCCATGCCTCTCATAGAACAACTAATTTTTGAACAGTGTACTAGAGAATGCAGAAATGCTATTACACCTTGGAAAGGAAAAGGACTAAATGCATGGATGAAGGCTTGTAGAGAAATAGGAGGACCTCTATCTAATGCTGGATTGGCAGCTGCTGTTTTAGCGGCTCAGAGGACCTCTAATGTTAAATGTTTCAGGTGTGGAAAGCTGGGACACATACAAAGACAATATAGAGCACCTGGCACTACTAATAACAATCGTCCAAAGGTGCCTGGAATGTGTCCTAGGTGTAATAAAGGAAAACATTGGGCAAATGAGTGTAGATCAGTTAAAGACGACAGAGGACGTGTAATTTCCCCTCTGCCAAAAAACGGGCAATGGGGCCCACGCCCTCAGGGCCCACAAATGTATGGGGCGATAGAGAACCTACAGAACAACCCTCAACAACATCAAAGGATAAGACAATCAGGAGAGCCACGTCAGGCTCGGCAGGACTGGATCTCTGTGCTACCGCCAGAGCAGTACTAACACCTACCATGGGGTGTCAGCCTATACCTTCTGATTTTTCAGGACCCTTACCTGAGAATACAGTAGGACTAGTGCTAGGAAGATCGTCTACGACTCTGAGAGGATTAACTGTTCACCCCGGAGTCATAGATCAAGATTATGAGGGACAAATAAAAATCATGTGCTCATCACCAAGGGGAATTAGCTCTATAGCTCCTGGGTGATAGAATTGCACAGCTATTGGTCCTCCCTAGTTTACATTCATTCTTTCCTAGTAAAGGTTTAACTAGGGGCATGAAGGGATTTGGCTCCTCTGGAGGACAGAATGTATTTATTTCACTAGATTTAGATAAACGCCCCACCTTAGAGTTGAAAATTCAAGGAAGGCTTTTCACAGGCCTCCTAGACACAGGAGCAGATACTACCATTATCTCTACCAATTGGTGGCCA
>NW_021609406.1:0-4526 GCF_004785775.1 Grammomys surdaster | reverse complement strand
TTGTTCCTTATGTCTTGCCACTTCCAGTTAATTTATGGGGAAGAGATATCCTTAAACAATTGGAATTTAGGCTCACTAATGATTATTCTACACAGAGTCAAAAAATGATGAAAGAAATGGGGTGTGTCCCTGGAAAAGGATTGGGGAAGGCCTTACAAGGCAGGACCAGCCCTGTTTCTATTACAGAAAAACAAGACAGGAAAGGGCTGGGTTTTTCCTAGGGGCCATTGAGGATGCATTGCCTATACCTTGGTTGTCAGAGGAACCTGTATGGGTGCCTCAATGGCCGTTAACCTCTGAAAAACTAGCAGCTGCAAAAGCTCTAGTTAAAGAGCAACTAAAACTAGGACATCTGGAGAGTTCTCAGTCACCATGGAATACACCTATATTTGTGATTAAGAAAAAATCAGGTAAATGGAGGTTATTACATGATCTTAGAGCTATTAATAATCAGATGCAATTATTAGGATCAATTCAAAAGGGTCTGCCACTGCTGACAGCCTTGCCTAGACATTGGGAGATTATAATATTAGATATTAAAGATTGTTTTTTCTCTATACCTTTACATCCTAAGGACAAAATTAGATTTGCTTTCACTCTCCCAAGTATTAATCATGAGGAACCAGACCACCGATATCAATGGAGGGTCCTGCCACAAGGCATGGCCAATAGTCCCACTATGTGTCAAATATATGTCTCTTCTGCTATTGAACCAGTTAGAAAACAGTTTCCTAAGGTTAGAATTTGTCATTTTATGGATGATATACTCTTGTGTACTAATAACAAAGAAGTTTTACACCAAGCGTTCTCTCTGTTAGTTTCTACCTTAAAACAGAAAGGACTATCTATAGCGCCTGAAAAGGTTCAGGAAGGAGAGATAGGAAATTTCTTGGGAGCGATAATTACTCCTGAGTATATTAAACCACAGAAGGTTACTATTAGAAGAGATAAATTAAAAACGTTAAATGATTTTCAAAAGTTACTAGGGGATATCAATTGGATTCGTCCCTATTTGAAATTAACTACAACTGAACTTCAACCCTTATTTAAAATACTTGAGGGAGATTCTAACATTACTTCATTGAGAACTTTGACCCCTGAATCGTCTAAAGTATTGGATAAAATAGAGATGGCCATACAACATGCTCAACTAGATAGACTTAACCCCGAATTATCTTTCCAGTTATGTATTCTTCCCTCTCCTCAACAACCAACTGCAGTACTGTGGCAAGAGGGACCCTTGCTATGGATTCACCCACATAGCTCTCCTGGAAAGACTTTAGGCTATTATCCTACCTTAGTTGCAGAATTGGCTTTAAAGGGACTTCAACTGTCCGTGATGCATTTTGGACAATATCCTAATACAATTGTATGTCCTTATACTATGTATCAAATTCAAGTTTTATGTGCATCTCAAGATGCTTGGGCAATTTTAAAATGCTCATTCCCTGGAAATATTGATAATCATTATCCTAAACATCCCTTGTTACAATTTACTCTTTCTAACTCATTTATATTTCCCAAAGTTACTAAGACACATCCTATTCATCAAGCATTGGATATTTATACCGATGGTTCTAAGACAGGCATTGGTTGTTATGTGGTTAATAATGTCCCTACTCGAATTCAGTTTGATTATACATCTCCCCAATTAGTAGAATGTGCTATTGTAGCGATAGTGTTGCAAAGATTTTCAGAGCCTATAAACATAATTTCAGACTCGCATTATGTTGTAGGAGCTGTTAAACAATTAGAAGTGGCTGATTTTATCCACCCTAAAAGCATGGTTGCTGAGATATTTAAAGATATTCAACACCATATTCGCAATAGGTGTCACCCATTTTTTATTCAACACATGAGAGCACATTCATTGCTTCCTGGGCCTATGTCTCAGGCTAATGCTATTGCTGATAAAGCCACTAAAAACCTATATTGGGTAAGCTCGCCATTAGAAGGTGCAGTTGAATTCCATAAACTCTATCATGTACCAGCTAATACCCTAAGATTAAAGTTTCATTTAACTCGTGCAGAAGCGCGAGATATTGTTCTGAAATGTACCTCCTGTGCAGAATTCAGACCCTCTCCATCTATAGGGGTCAATCCCAGAGGTCTGCAACCTCTTCATATCTGGCAAATGGATGTTACACATTGCAATGCCTTTGGAAAACAAAAATTTATTCATGTATCTGTGGATACATGCTCTGGCATCATTCATGCCACCCCCCTTGCGGGAGAAAAAGTGTCACATGTTATTACTCATTGTCTTGAAGCCTGGGCTGCTTGGGGCAAGCCCCTTCAGCTGAAGACTGATAATGCACCAGCTTATAAATCTAAAACTTTTCAACAGTTTTGTCTGAGGCTTGGTGTCCGTCATATAACTGGCTTGCCATATAATCCTCAGGCACAAGGGATTGTGGAACGTGCCAATGGCACATTGAAAACTTATTTACAAAAACAAAAGGGAGGAATAGGCCCCAACATGGGACCTAAGACATCTATCTCCCTAGCCCTATTTACCTTAAATTTTTTAAATCTGGATTCTGATGGACAATCTGCTGCTGACAGACATGTGGCTCCAAGTCCTCAAAAAGAATACGTTAAATGGAAAGATATCTTAACTAACCAATGGAAGGGCCCGGATCCAGTTTTAGTGAGATCCCGGGGAGCGATCTGTGTTTTTCCACAGGATCAAGAAAATCCAATCTGGATACCAAGCAGACTGACCAGAACTGTGAAAGAGGACTCACCGACCCCTGAAGAAAATGCTAAAGATCCTGCTGATGATCTGCCTGCTTGAGAGAGCGATAAGTATACCATTGTGGGCTGTGGTAAGATCATGACCAGTTCCCATCCCAGTACATTCCCACTCTAAAGTACTGCCAATGTTTACATCATCGAGCTGTCAGCTGGAGGCACCATGTGCCATACCTTTAAACAAAGAGACTGTCAAGTATAATGCATCAAAATTTAGATTAAATGATACCTTGTGTTTCAGCATAACAAACAGGGCAGAGACCCCATGCGTTGTACTTCGCAATGCTACATTGGGACACTGGATTGATCCACTTGGAGATTCCCAAATAGGCACTGGTGTCCTGCTCGAGGTACTCAATAACATAGTGGCAGGACAATCTGAGGCCAGTGGAAATACATCTAACAAAAAACAGTCCCCTGTGAATATCACTACATTATTGCTAAAAAGTAAGGTAACCATACTTGAACGATCATATTGGCAAACCAATAATGCCACTAATGTCAGAGTGTGGCCATGGTGCCCTCCAGATCAGTCATTTCCACCAGTGTTTACGCACTGCCAATCTAAAAGGATGCCTAAGGTAGAAGTATCTCGAGGCTTCACCTTATCGCCACCTCTAAAAAGGATGGCTATGACAGGAAATAAAACAGGGAAGGTAAACGAATGGCCATTTTATCAATGGGTGTTGACAAATTTAGCGGGGGCTGCTACCAGTTTATCAGCCTTTGCAACTCTAGGTGAGTCACAACATGACATTTGGAATGTATCAGCAACCAGAACTGATACTACACCAGTGATATTGAATGATATTAAATATAATAACTTGTTGGCAAATTATTCAGCCAAAAGGGCAGCAGTTTGTGTTTCGGCTCCCTTCTTTTTTATTTTAGCAGAATTTAAAAATAAAAGCAGCATATTAGATTGTGCGAATGTCACCTGCCATTTGACAGAATGCTGGAATGGGTCCGCATCTTTAGCACTGCTGGTGCGGGTTCCGACCTTTGTCCCTATACCGGTGGATGCCGATCCCGATAAATTTCCAATAATCTCCTTAATTAGAGAAAAGAGAGATTTTGGCATCACGGCGGCCATTGTGACGGCCGTTGCAATGTCGGCTGCTGCAGCGGTGACTGCGGGTATTGCCCTAGCCAATCAAGTTCAAGCAGCAGAAACAATAAATAATATAGTGAATGCCTCGCCAGATGCTATGGTAAAACAGCATAAAATGAATAGCCATTTGATTTCTGGGATACTGCTTGCTAATCAGCGAATAGATCTATTACAAAGCAAAATGGAAGAAAATGCTGATATTCTTCAAGTAAGCTGTGTAAGTCATACTAAACACATGTGTATCACACCCTTGAAATATGACAATGAGTCTTTTACAGAAAATACTAAATTATCTAATTTTTTACAAGGAAATTGGTCACAACAGGCTGAGAAGCTACAAGAAGAACTCCTGCTCACGATTGCTGTTTTGAATGGGACCAGAATAAACCCGATTGATGTTGAAGACTTCACTTCCTGGCTCACGTCCGCCTTCTCCTTTTTTAAGGAGTGGGTGGGGGTAGGGATGTTTGGCTGTATGATCTTTGGGGGAGTGCTGATCACACTCTGGTTGCTCTGCAAATTTAAAAAACAACATCGCAGAGATAAAGTACTTATCACTCAAGCACTGCTTGCCTTAGAGCAGGGAACATCCCCTCAAGCTTGGTTGAATATGTTTAAACAATGAGACACTATCATTCAATGGGATACCCTGAGGGCTCGT
>NW_021609405.1:6538-17373 GCF_004785775.1 Grammomys surdaster | reverse complement strand
AGAGAGAGAGAGAGAGAGAGAGAGAGAGAGAGAGAGAGAGAGAGGTACACAGAGAGTAAGACACAGACATAGATACAGACACAGTCACAGACACAGTCACAGACACAGACACAGACACAGACATAGACACACAGAGACTAGGTATTAGGTCTGATTTGTTCAGGCTGTGAGATCTAGCATTTAGGTGACCAGAAGTTCTCAATCTTTATTATGGAAGCTTCTTTTTGTAGTAAGTTTTACTTGACATAGAGACTCAGAACTGTTCAATACACATAGAATAAACTCCTGTGGAGAGCTCAGACAAAGATGAGACATCTCTAACACAAACCCACCCCCTGAGCCTCAGGGATCATGATGGACCTTGGGGTAAGAGTCATAGGCCGTGGGGGACTGCTGCAAAACAGTGTTTCCTCGACCCCACAGTGTTGTGGCTGTAGCACAAACCTGCAGAAGCTCAAGCTATACAAAATCCCAACACAGATGGAGAATGGGCACAGGAAGCCTGAACTCTAGCTGAGTAACAGCAACTGAAAGCTGCTGGGGAAGGGAGAGTGAAATGGAGAGAGGGAAGGATGAAGGATCAATGTTCTTTTGCCCCAGGAGACTACCCATGCCCCAGGAAATGGTCTTAAACCCATGTACATAGAGAGCTCTAAGTGTGCTCAGTGGATTATAAAAACAAAGGAGCCCATGAAGCTAGGAGGGAAAAGGAGTGGCGGAGAAGAGGGGAAGAACTCAAAGACAAGGAGGAAGTAATGGAATTGATCAAAACATTTTGTTCATGTGTGGAATTCACAAATAAACTCTAAAGGCAAGTCAGACCAAGACCTAACTAATGTGTGCTGGGTTCCCAGAAACATCATGTCCAAGTTCCAAAATCTTATTTGAATCTATCTCATTTGAAGATGCAGAATCCTGACGCCCAGAGAAGTATGATTACAAGGGTAAATGGAGCCAGACCATGTCCTTGAAACTACTTCCTTCTTGCTAAACAAGAGTCTTGAGAGGATACTTGGCTAGTTCCTAGAAGGCATGTAAGACCACAGTCCCAGCTTCAGAATCACCTCCACCCACATGCAGGGAGGCTAGAGCAGGAAGCTCTAGCATTACAGTTTCCTCACCTTTGACAAGGATAGCAGTGAGGAGAGCAGCCAAGAGCACAATGGAGATGAGCTGCAGCATAGTGATGAAACGCTCATAGTCCTGACACCCTGAGGAAAGAAAGTTGAGTGGTCCAGAAGCCCAAGGTTCCTACCACACTCTAAACCAGGGATAGCCTAGTGTCTTCTTTTCTTTTCTGAATACAGGATGACAGGTAGTCATCATTCTCCCACTGCTTAGGTTATCTTGTCCATGATACATTAGGTGAGCATCAGAAGTCTGTTTCCAGCCTCAGCTATCTCAGGATCCCATGTTTCAATCCTCCAGTTTTCAACTCTCTGGAAACCAATAGGCAAGATGTTCAGTCCATACTACACCAAGAACCAGGAGTTCAGTTCCCAGATGCCACATCCACAGAATCAAGACTTCAGACCTCAGCTCTATTTCAAGTCTCAGGCATTCTGTACCCACCCTTGCCCCACAAGATTAAGAATTCCTGTTTCCCAGTATTCACCTCACCTAACACATGCCTCACTTCCCAAGAACAGGAGAACCGACTCACTTTTCACCTGTCTAAGACCCAGAAATCAATTATTCAACCTCCTCCTCATTAGGAACAAGGAATCCTGACCCTAGCCTTCGTCTCTTTGAAAAGCAAGAATCTAGAGACCATCAATTTCTCAGGTCCTAGGATTCCAGGTTTTCAGAAATCCATGTTCTTAGGACTCAGGACTCTAGTCCCCAGCCTCTACCTTTCCGTGTTCAGGAGTCAAGTCCTCAAATGTTCATCTCCTCATGACCCAGTTTCCAACTTCACATACTCCATTCCCCAGACATTAGAAGTAGACTCACAGCCCCAGTCTTCCTAGAAACCAAGGATTGATTATTCCAGTCTCCCTGCCCCTAGGGCTAAGAACTATCTCTTCCATTCCCTCCTCAATACCTTCTTAATCCTTGTATAAGGAAGAAAGAAAGAAAGAAAGAAAGAAAGAAAGAAAGAAAGAAAGAAAGAAAGAAAGAAAGAGAAAGAGAGAGAGAAAGAAAGAGAGAAAGAGAGAAAGAAAGAAAGAAAGAAAGAAAGAAAGAAAGAAAGAAAAGAAAGAGAGAGAAAGAGAGAAAGAAAGAAAGAAAGGAAGAAAGAAAGAAAGAAAGAAAGAAAGAAAGAAAGAAAGAAAGAAAAGAGAGAAAAGAAAGAAGAGAGAGAAAAGAGAGAAAAGTAAGAAAATGAGAAAAAAGCTGGTTTAAAGCTTCTTACAAAAGCTACTGTTTGTTTATAAGCTCCTTCAGAGAATGGTTAGAGCATCCGTTAGAGCCTGAGAATGCTGAGTCCTGAGCTGCCCCTCTCACTCAATTCTAAACTTCCTAGGTCTTCGTTTAGCCTCACCTAAAGAACACAGATGTTTTTCCCTCTCTGTGTTGCATATGCTCATCTTCACTGCTGTCCACCAGTATGTAGAATTTTTGGGAGCACAGTTTTTCTTTGCTACAACCTTTTCTCACTCCTCAAATCCACACTCAACCAGGAAGAGAAAAAGATAAGTGGTGACTGTTACCACATGAGCTACAGGAAGGAGCCTGAAGATTAAACATAAATGAAATGGACCAGTTCCTGGGTTTTCAGGGAGGTATAAGGAAGTTTAGAAGCCCAAAGTAGAGAGTATTGGTCCACTGTTAATGTGATCAATCTCTTTGATGCTTTTAACAGAAAAGATCTCAATTCAGCTATTGTATTCTTGGGAACTACATCAAAATCTCTGTATCCCACTACAGAGGTATGTATTAATCCATGTTCATTGCTACAGTACTTACAATAAGTCAGAAACAGAAGGTACCGAAGTGTCTATCAACTAATGGATGGATAATGGTAATGTTTTTGCACATTCCTATAAATATAACCATTCCCATTGAATTTCATATTTATTTTAATGTCTTTTGTATGAAGATGGAAACCTGTGTGTAATCATAGACTTGGAAATTGGAGGCAGAAATTCTTAGAGCACACTGGCTAGAAAGACTAGTCATCTTGATGGCTTCTAGGTTTGATTGAGTGACTCTGCTTCAAGGAATAAGCAGAATAGCAGTCAAGGATGATACCCAATATCAACCTCAAGCCTCTATATGCATGTATGCCTACACTTTTCTTGCCAAAATGTAGGAAAATGAAAACAGAAAAAAATCAACTTGTGAAATAAGACTCTTTTGCTGTGTTTCCTGGAAACCCAATCTCAACAGTCTAGAATTCCCTGCCTTGCATTGTTGATCTTGTTCATGGTAATGTCTAGTGATTGACTCTTGGGACCAAATCATCAAAATTTACATTTGTTTGGTAATTAGAATTTAGAGACTGGCATAGTCCCATGCTGTCACTCATAGCAGTTCAAGGGTTTCACATTCTTGCTTTAGCCCAACATCCTTTCCCTTGTGCCTGCTTCAGCTAAATGTTCCTTCACAAGTCTGTGCTAGTCTTTCACCTGTGTCCACTTCAAGAAAACACTCCTTCACGTGTTTGGCCCAGCAAAACAGCTTCCAACACAACTGACTTTACAAAGAATTCTTCAGTTTCCATGTCACTTCCATAATATTCCTTGAGCATTAGATGAAGGAGTTGTGTTGTAAATGTTTCGGGACTGGGTTCCATAACTCTGCATTTTGACTGGTTTGTTTTCTGTTATAGTCTCTGTCTATCACACTGAGAAGTTTTCTTGATATGGAGTGTGAAATACACTTATCTGTAGATATAAGAGAAAATATTTAGAATGATGGTTTACTAAAGTTTTGGTTCTAGTCTTTCCTCCAAAATCCATAAATTCACTATCCCCAGGAAGTTGGATGGGTTTCCAATACCATTTATGGTTTCTCTCTTGTTCAGAGGTTTTCAAGTCACTTAGAGAACTGTTGGTTGTTGCCAAGGTATTTATGCCACTGCTGCTTTTGTACTGTTATTATGTCATGCTGCTCATTGTTGTGGTTCTTTTTTTTTATTATTGGATATTTTATTTACATTTCATATGTTATCCCCTTACCCCATCCCCCACCCACCCGGGAACCCCCCATCCCCTTACCCCTCCTCCTTCTTCTCCGTGGATGTAACCCCCACCTACCACCCCCCACTCCCACTTCCCCACCCTCAAAATTCCCACCCCCTGGGGCGTCCAGCCTTCATGAGTTCAAGGATCTCTTCTTCCACTTGTGCCCGGCAGGGCCCTCCACTCTTACATATTCAGCTGAAGCCCTGGATCCCTCCATAAGTGCTCCCAGGCTGGTGGTTAGGACCCTGGGAGCTGTGGTTGGTTGGTATTGTTGCTCTCCTCATGGTGCCACAAACCCTTTCAGCTCCTTCACTCCTCACTCTAACTCCTCCATTGAGAACCTCATGATCAGTTCAATGGCTAGTTGTGAGCATCTGCCTCTGAATATGTCAGACTCTTAAAGGCCTCTGAGGAGACATCCATATCAGGCCCTTATCGGCATGCACTTCCTGACTTCCACATCAGCATCTACCTTTGGTGACTGCACATGGGATGGATACTCAGGTGGAAAGGTCTTCAAATGGCCCCTCCTTCAGGTTCTGTCCCTCACTTTGTCTCCATATTTGCTCCCTTGAGTATTTTTTTGCTCCTTCTAAGAAGAACTGAATCACCCCCACTTGGTCTTCCTTTTTTATGAGCTTCATGTGGCCTGTGAGTTGCATCTTGGGCATTTCAAGGTTCTGGGCTAATATCCAATAATCAGTGAGTGAATACCATGTGTGTTCTTTTGTGATTGGCTTACTTCACTCAGGATGATAACTTCTAGTTCCATCCATTTACCTAGGAACCTCTCGAATTCATTGTTTTTAATAGCTGAGTAATACTCCATTGTGTAAATATACCACATTTTTTGAATCCATTCCTCAGTTGAAAGACATCTGGGTTCTTTCCAGCTCCTGGCTATTATAAATAAGGCTGCTATGAACATAGTTGAGCATATGTCCTTGTTATATGTTTGAGCATCTTCTGGGTATATGCCTAGGAGTGGTATAGCTGGATCCTCAGGTAATGCTATGTCCAATTTTCTGAGGAACCGCCACACTGATTTCCAAAGTGGTTGCACCATCTTGCAGTCCCACCAACAATGGAGGAGTGTTCCTCTTTCTCCACACCCTCGCCAGCATCTACTATCACCTGGGTTCTTAATCTTAGCCATTCTGACTGGTGTGAGATGGAATCTCAGAGTTGTTTTGATTTGCATTTCCCTGATGACTAAGGACACTGAACATTTCTTTAGGTGCTTCTCGGCCATTCGAGTTTCTTCCGTTGAAAATTCTTTGTTAAGCTCTATACCCCATTTTTTAATAGGGTTATTTGGTTGTCTGGAGTCTAATTTCTTGAGTTCTTTGTATATATTGGATATTAGCCCTCTATCAGATGTAGGATTGGTAAAGATCTTTTCCCAATTTGTTGGTTGTCGTTTTGTCCTATTGACAGTGTCCTTTGCCTTACAGAAACTTTGCAATTTTATGAAGTCCCATTTGTCAATTCTTGATCTTAGAGCATATGCCATTGGTGTTCTGTTCAGGAACTTTTCCCCTGTGCCCAAGTATTCGAGGGTCTTCCCCACCTTCTCTTCTATTAGTTTCAATGTATCTGGTTTTATGTGGAGGTCCTTTATCCACTTAGACTTGAGCTTTGTACATGGAGATAAGAATGGATCAATTTTCATTCTTCTACATGTTGTCTTCCAGTTGAACCAGCACCATTTGTTGAAAATGCTGTCTTTTTTCCACTGGACAGTTTTAGCTCCTTTGTCAAAGATCAAGTGACCATAGGAGTGTGTGTTCATTTCTGGGTCTTCAATTCTATTCCATTGATCTTCCTGCCTGTCTCTGTACCAATACCAGGTAGTTTTTATCACTATTGCTCTGTAGTACAGCTTGAGGTCAGGAATGGTGATTCCTCCATAAGTTCTTTTATTGTTGAGAATAGTTTTCGCTATCCTGGGTTTTTTGTTATTCCATATGAATTTGAGAATTTCCTTTTCTAACTCTGTGAAGAATTGAGTTGGGATTTTAATGGGGATTGCATTGAATCTGTAGATTGCTTTTGGCAAGATGGCCATTTTTATTATATTAATCCTGCCAATCCATGAGCATGGGAGATCTTTCCATCTTCTGAGATCTTCTTCAATTTCTTTCTTCAGGGACTTGAAGTTCTTGTCGTACAGGTCTTCCACTTGCTTGGTTAGATTCACACCAAGGTATTTCATATTATTTGCAACTATTGTGAAGGGTGTCATTTCCCTAATTTCTTTTTCAGTCTGTTTATCTTTCATGTAGAGGAAGGCTACTGATTTGTTTGAGTTGATTTTATAACCAGCCACTTTGCTGAAGTTGTTTATCAGGTTTAGGAGTTTTTCCTGCCTTTTAGGATTATTTCCTGCCTTCTACTCCTCCTGGGTGTATTTGCTTCTTTTTGTTCTAGAGCTTTTAGTTGTGCAGTCAACTTGTTAGTGTGTGCTCTTTCCAGTTTCTTTTTGTAGGCACTTAGAGCTATGAGCTTTCCTCTTAGCACTGCCTTCATGGAGTCCCACAAGTTTTGGTATGATGTGTCCTCATTTTCATTGAATTCTAAAAAGTCTTTAATTTCTTTCTTTATTTCTTCCTTGAGCAAGTCATCATTGAGTAGAGAGTTGTTCAGTTTCCATGTGCACGTGGGTTTTCCATTGGTTTTGTCATTATTAAAGACCAGTCTTATTCTGTGGTGATCTGATAAGATGCAAGGAATTATTTCAATCTTTTTGTATCTGTAGAGGCCTGCTTTGTGACCAATTATGTAGTCTATTTTGGAGAAGGTACCATGAGGTGCTGAGAAAAAGGTATATTCTTTTGTTTTAGGATGAAATGTTCTATAGATGTCTGTTAAGTCCATTTGGTTCATAACTTCTGTTAATGTCAAAGTGTCTCGGTTTAGTTTCTGTTTCCATGATCTGTCCATTGCTGAGAGTGGGGTGTTGAAATCCCCCACTATTATTGTATGAGGTGTAATGTGTGTTTTGAGCTTTAGTAAAGTTTCTTTTATGTATGTAGGTGCCCTTGCATTTGGAGCATAGATGTTCAGAATTGAGAGTTCACCTTGGTAGATTTTTCCTTTGATGAGTATGAAGTGTCCTTCCTTATCTTTTTTGATTAATTTTGGATGAAAGTTGATTTTATTTGATATTAGAATGGCTACTCCAGCTTGTTTCTTGGGACCATTGGCTTGGAAAATTGTTTTCCACCCTTTTATTCTGAGGTAGTGTCTGTCTTTGTCACTGAGGTGCATTTCTTGTATGCAGCAAAATTCTGGGTCTTGTTTGTGTATCCAGTCTGATAGTCTGCGTCTTTTTATTGGGGAATTGAGACCATTGATGTTAAGAGATATTAAGGAAAAATGATTGTGGCTTCCTGCTATTTTTGCTATTAGAGGTAAAGTTATGTTTGTATAGTTATCTTCTTTTGGGGTTGTTGGAAGATTACTTACTTGCTTTTTTTAGGTTGTAGTTTCCCTCCTTGTGTTGGCGTTTTCCATCAATTATCCTTTGAAGTGCTGGGTTTGTGGGAAGATATTGTGCAAATTTGGTTTTGTCATGGAATATCTTGGTTTCACCATCTATATTGATTGAGAGTTTTGCTGGGTATAGTAATCTGGGCTGGCAATTGTGTTCTCTTAGGGTCTGTATGATGTCCGTCCAGGCTCTTCTGGCTTTTATAGTCTCTGGTGAGAAGTCTGGTGTAATTCTTATAGGTCTGCCTTTGTATGTTACTTGACCTTTTTCCCTTACTGCTTTTAGTATTTTTTCTTTGTTTTGTGCATCTGATGTTTTGATTATTATGTGATGTGAGGTATTTCTTTTCTGGTCTAGTCTATTTGGTGTTCTGTAGGCTTCTTGTATGTTTATGGGCATCTTGTTCTTTAGGTTAGGGAAGTTCTCCTCAATAATTTTGTTGAAGATATTTACTGTCCCTTTAAGTTGGGACTCTTCATTCTCATCTATACCTATTATCCTTAGGTTTGGCCTTCTCATTGTGTCCTGGATTTCCTGGATGTTTTGAGTTAGGAGTTTTTTGCATTTTGCATTTTCTTTGACAACTGTGTCAATATTTTCTACCGTATCTTCTGCATTTGAGATTCTCTCTTCTATCTCTTGTATTCGGTTGGTGATGCTTGCGTCTATGACTCCTGATCTCTTTCTTAAGTTTTCTATTTCCATGGTTGTCTCCCTTTGAGCTTTCTTTATTTTTTCTATTTCCATTTTCAGATCCTGAATGTTTTTGTTTAATTCCTTCTTTGTGTTTTCTTGCATTTCCTTAAGGGATTTCTGTGATTCCTCTTTAAGGGCTTCTATCTGTTTACGTGTACTCTCCTGTATTTCTTTAAGGGAGTTACTTAATTCCTTCTTATAATCCTCTATCATCATCATGAGAAGTGATTTTAATTCTGAATCCTGCTTTTCAGGTGTGATGGGGTGTTCAGGGCTTGCTATATTGGGAGAACTGGGTACTGATGATGCCAAGAAACTTTGGTTTCTGTTGCTTATGTTCTTGCGCTTGCCTTTCGCCATCTGGTTAACTCTAGTGTTGCCTGCCCTCACTGTGTAAGACTGGAGTCTGTATTTCCAGTTATCTTGCTTGTTGCAGAGCTCCTCAGAGTCCAGATGTCTCTGTAGTCTTATGATCCTAATCTTGGTGTCTGCTGCTCTGAGTGCAGTGGCTCCCTTAGGATGACTCAGGAGTCAGTATCTCCACAGGACAGGAGTAGATCAACTCAGTGTCAGCTGCTCTGAATACAGTGGCTCCTTGGCTGCTCTGAGTGCAGTGGCTCCTCGGCTGCTCTGAGTGCAGTGGCTCCTCGGCTGCTCTGAGTGCAGTGGCTCCTCGGCTGCTCTGAGTGCAGTGGCTCCTTTAGGATGACTTAGGAGTCAGTATCTCCACAGGACAGGAGCAGACCAACTCTGTGTCTGCCCCAGTCCACAGTACCGGGCAGGACCATTGTTGTGGTTCTTAGGCAAGTACTACATGTTTCTTTTTTTATTTTATTGAAAATAGATTATTTTCTCATACAACACACCCCAACAATGGTTTATCCTTTCTCCACTCCTCCCATATTCCAATACTTTCCCTCTCCCCCAGATCAAATCTGCTTCCATTTCTTCTTTAAAACAGAGCAGACCTGCAAGAGATAACAACCAAACTATACAAATGAAGATACAATAAGACAAGGTAAAAGCCCTCATATTGAGGCTGGACAATGGGAGGAAAGAATCCCTAGAGCAGTTTTACTATGGCCAATAAATGTTACTGTTCACCAGCTTAGCTGCATTAAAAAAAAATGTTCTTTAGCAGAGACTAATTCCCAAGCTTTCTCAGTGGTTAGCCTATAATTTTGTCTCTGTGGGAAATCTGCCCTACTTTTATTTCTGCTGCTGTGACAAAATACCTAAGCAAAAGCAAGTTCATGGAAAAGAAGGACTATTTAGGTTACAGTTCCAGGTTACAGTGTGTCATTGTGGGGAACACAAAGAAGCAGAAAATTGAAGTAGCTTGTCAAATCCATAGTCAAGAACAAAAAGTGAATGGACACACGCATTATTCAGATACATAGGAAATGGTGAACTCACACTTCTGTCTTTGGTTAATGCTTGTAATCAAGACAATCTCCAGTGAGTATACCCTATAGACCAACCTGATCAAGACAATTCATCCTTAAGATCTCTTTTCAGGTGATTCTAGACTGTGTCACATTGACAAAAGTAGCCATTTCACAGTCATCCAGAATTTTACTAGATGATCAAAGATATAAGGAAAGATGTTTACAGATTTTGGATGACTACATATAGGCCACCCCACAGTAGGACAATTTAGTCAACTGGCTCTTCTTGTTGAAAACAAAATCCTTTACATATCCAGTATAGAAATTTTATTTGAGCTAGGAAGATGACTCAATATGTGTGAGTGTTTGGTGGCCGAGAACGCGGACTTGGGTTAGAATCCCTGCACCCACATCAAAGCCAGATGTGACTGCATGTGCCTTTAACCACAACAATGTTGTGTGAAGTGGAGATAGGTGAATCCTGAAAGCTTGTTAGCCATACAGCCTAGCTCAAAAAGCAAGCTTCCAGTTTAGTGAGAGACCCATGTCAATGTAAAAAGGCAGAAAGCAGTAACAGAAGAGATATGAGGTCTTGCTCTGACCTCTACATGTATGCATGTAGTGTACCCACCTACATACTCATGTGCATGTAACACACAGACAAATAAAAATATCTTTTTTTTTCATTGTCAGCTTGCCTTCTTGGCTCAATTGCTGGGCACTACTATCTCCCACTTGGAAACTCGTCCTTGTCATTAATCTTAACTCTGCACCTCCCCCTGTCCTGACTTAGTTGGTGAGTTGAATCTAGTCCCTGCTAAACATCTCTGACCACTGACTATAGGAGTGGCCACATCCCACTGCTCCTCCTGAGAACTCACATGGCTGCCAGGTTCTCCTCTTTCCAAAGCATGGTGGAACTCCCCTTCCCCACCCTGTGTCCCCTTTCCCTCCTGGGACCCAGAATTTCTGCCAGTACCTTTTGCCCAGCAATTGGCCCATGGCCTTCTTTACTAACAGAGTAAGAATCAAATCGGGAACAGGACCTTAGCATCAGAAACCCCCACCCACACCTTCATCCCTAAAATTCTTGAAGAACTTAACAGGGAAGATGGAACCCCCCCCCCC
>NW_021609405.1:0-3538 GCF_004785775.1 Grammomys surdaster | reverse complement strand
TTCTCAGTCATAAAGAAGTATAAAGTCAATATCATCTGCAGGATAATGGATGTAACTAGAGATAATCACATTGGGTGAATCTAGGCAGTTTCAGCAAGATAAATACCTTGTATGTTATCCCACTTGTGGTTCCTACATAGTCACATAAAATCATACATGCATATGTTAGATGAAAGTAGAAATCAAGTTGCCTAGGAGAGCAAAGGGAGAAAGATGGGAGGGAGGGAAGGATGAAACAGGATAGGTGGGATACACTCAACAAGGGATATATACCTATAAAAAATTTGAAACTTTTATTAAATTTATTTGTGTGTGCACAAGAGTGTAGGTATGTGCATCATAACACTTGTATGGAAGTCAGAGAACAGCTTACTGGAGTTGATCTCTCCTTCTATCATATGAGTTCTAGGGATCAAACTCAAGACATCAGGCTTAGCAGTGAGTATCTTTATCCTCTAAAACACCTTATGTTTTTTTTTTAAACAAGTCTATGTCATCCCAACTATTGAGAGTTCAGCTGAAGATATCAGTCACCTCTCAGTACTTCTATTACTGGATTGCCACAGAAAATTGCCTTCTTCAAGGCCATGCTTCTCCTGGCTTAGCTCACAGGGGTACAGACAAATAAAGATCTGGATCTGGCTAAGTTTGCAGCACATATATCAATGTAACCCCCATATTAGATATGCATACTTAGAAAACCCCTTGGGAAGATGCATGAGGCCACACTCATCCTTGAGGATTTATAGGCAGTTACTTGTAACTGGGAAATAATTTTCTTCAGTGGCGCAAACACTGGCAAGATGCACATGCTCCTAAAAATATTAATCAAATTCACTGGTTCTGAGAGAAAGAAGAGAGGGGGGGATGGAGGGAGGGATGGAGGGGGAGGAGGAGGGAAAAGGGGAGGGAGAGGGAGAGGGAGAGGGAGACCGCCAGGGAGAGGGAGAGGGAGAGGGAGAGGGAGAGGGAGAGGGAGAGGGAGAGGCGGGAGGGAGAGAATGAGAACAAGTTTTCATGAAGAAAGGCATAAACAGGAATGGAAGAGTGTACAAAGAGGGGTAATAAGAGTGAATCTTCTCAAAATACGTTATAGCCACCCTCTTCCAGAGCCCACTGGACTACAAGATACTTTGGATCTAAGGAGGCCAGTCATTATCTTCGTCTGGGTATACACTGATGACCTTACAAGACTCCAAAGGCTAGTTCCAAACCCGGGTCACACTGACAGCCCTGGTTAAACTCTGTGACCCAAAATGAAACAAAGACATGAGAGACAGGAAGAATGCTTCCCACAATGGGCTGGTCTCTCCTAAGTGAATTACCAGTCAAGTCAGCCCTTTGCAGACCAACTCAAATGAGACTCCCCTCACCCATGCTCTGGTAACCAAGGCTGTGTCAAGTTGATAAAGCTAAGTAGCTCCTTTGACTATACTTGAGTTTATGCAAATGAAATGGATTAAGGTGAGGACTGGGAAGCTGTAAAAGGTTTATCAGCAGTAAGACTACATAGGCAGTTTCATGGTAAAGTTTCTGCCCATTAATCAGTCTTCAGAAAGGAAAATTGATTAGAGACAAAGTTCTTTAAATACTGAAAAATCTGCTAGGTTCAAGAATTGCTGCACATAAGGAGACCCTCAATGGTGCCACAAGTAGAGCGGAGAAGAAGCTCTGCAGTGTGACCCCGTTCTTCCTTTTGTTGGATGCACCTTCTCCAACTCTATGTTGAGGGGCTACTCATTTGCTTATATTAATGTAGAGACTGGAGGTCAATGTCAGACATCTTTTTAAATTGCTGTCCTATTTCTTAAGGATTTTTAAATTCTTTGAGAATTTGTACATGTATGCAATGTATTATGATCAGATCCACCTCCCACTGCCCACCTCCATTCACTCCTAGAAGCCTAACCCATTCCCCTCTCACTTCATGTTCTCTCCTTTCTTTTGCTAAATATCATTGTGTTCAATGAGTGCAGCCAATATGCAGTGACTCTGGACCACCCACTGGAGCATGGGTAAACTATCAGGGGCCATAACACTAAGCAAAACAACTGTTCCTTTCCCAGATCATCAACTGCCAATAGTTCATGGGACTCATGAGCCCATCCATATTTGAATGTTCACTGGCTTGATCTTGTACAGGTAACCACAGCTGCTGAGAGGCTCTGAGCTCAAAAGTGCAACAGCCATGCCATGTCCAGAAGACAGTACTTCACAGCACTCCTCCCTATCCCCGGCTTTTATATTTTTTCCATGCCGTTTTCTATGATGTCCCCTCAGTCCTGAGGGAGGGGATTGACATAGGTTTCCAGTTTAAAGCTGAGCACTCAGAGCCACTTATTCTCAGCACTTTGGCAAGTTTTACATTGCTATAACTGCTACTGTCCACTAAAGATCCTACTCTGGCCATCATTGAGAATAGCCCTGATATAAGACCCCAGACATCATAGGCCCTGGAGGGGAATCTACTCAGGATATTTTGATAGATGATAATGTTGTCAAATTGCCTGCCAATCCACCTTACTTTTTGAGACAGAATCTCTCTCTGAATTTAGAGTTCACTGCATCATGTAGACTGACTGGATAGCTAACAATCCCCAGGTATCCTGTCTCTACCTCCAGTCCTGGGATAGCAAGCCCTGGGATAGCAGTCATGTGCCATGTGTGTGTATACACACACACACACACACACACACACACACACAAATGCGTATACATATATATGATGCTGGTGATCAGAACACAGTTCCACGTGCTTGTACTACATATATGTATTATCAGTTTCAACCAAATTATTAACTAAGTCACCATTCCAGCCCCTATATTCACTATTGTCATCGTGTCATAGTTCCATCATGGTCTCTACCATTGCTATCACCATTATCACATTGGGCTGGATAGCACACTGTCTCCAGTCTGGTCTTGGGTTCATTGTCCTGCCTTAGTGTATCACATGTGCAATTACAGAGATATGGTTCTGCTTACTGCCTCTGAGTTGTATCCTTTAAACATATTTTTAAAAAATGTTTAAACAGACATTTTTTTATAAAGCATAACATGGGACTGATTTGTTTTGTTTTAGTTTCTTCCATCCATCTAAGAAATTATAAAATGTGAAAGAGGTTGTGAACACTCTCAATTTGTGGTTAGTCTAGCAGAAACATAGACATTATAAGTAATCCTTTGTAGCTGACATCTGACGTGGGGTCCTTCTGTGAGACTGGGAAATTTAGGTGGGTGAATCTGATGCTACATCTCTATGTGTAACGTCATAAGTGAAGGATTGCTCTATTGGGGGACATCCCACAAGCTTCCTTCCATCTTACCCAAGTTAACTTTAAACACATCTATCCATGAACAACTTGCATGTAAATTCAATCCCACCATGAGTTTATCTGCAGTAAGATCTTGTTGCATTGTTTTTCCCCCATTGTTTTTCCATTTTCAGTTCCACTGTCTGCTCATACATTTTCTCATTTTTCATATTTGCTTTGGAACAATTTGGCTTTCCTGTCATTTGTTTTCTTTTTTTTTTTTT
>NW_021609404.1:5672-11334 GCF_004785775.1 Grammomys surdaster | reverse complement strand
AGGAAAAGCACTGCTTAATATACCCTTGGAGCGGTGCATTCACCTCTGATTGGCTGCTTACTCGTAGCGTGCCAAACGCCGTGGGATGGGCTTTAACTTTGGCAGGCCTTTTCCATGGCACATGCGCAATTCACCTATTCACCAGGAAAAATCCCGGATGTCAGGCAAACGCGGCTTTAGCCAGCCCATGCGCGGCTTCCTACATCTGCCCCTTTTTGTTTTATTGTAGAGGGTGGTAGTTGAGATCCCTGGGAAGGTTTCGTAACTCCCATATTTGGGGGTCTCACAGCGGATCTGAGTCTCTTTAGAGGGCGGTGCTCAAACTCTTACCCGTCACGGGGTCAGCCTCCCCACCCGCGGCTGCCCTGTCTTAGGTGGCCGAGGCTTATCCGTCCACTCCGTTATAGACTTTCCAGACCTTCTATCCATGGAACGAACACTTTAGTGGGCAGGGACTGTGCATAGACATGTTTGAGGCTTTACCGGGTGTCTTTATCAGAAGCCCCTGGGTACAGCGGCTGAGGAATCTGTCTACTGGCTATTTCTTTTTTGTTTTGTTAAACAGGCACTGGTCAATGTCCCGTGTCTTAGGCTAGTTGACATTTCTCCACAGCCAGCACCAAAGAATGGTGAGCTCTCTGTCTAGGCTACGAGGGTCGCGCACCCACACCTGGGATTCTCAGAATGTGCGCCCCAGGTTGTGGCCACTCGTAATGCCTGTTACTGGATAGACTCACCACTCGTGGTGTATCTCTGGCATATGGGATCAACTTATTCCCGTCGTTGGGACCAATTGGCAACTGGCCTGGAGACAAAAAGATGGAGTTGTCTATCTGGCTGTCCTTGGCCTGTCTAGGGTGGTACCAGTCATGACTCAAACTCAAGGCCGATCAAGCAAATTCCATCTTGGGGGAATAAGCGATCAAGGACTAATAGTTTAAGACAGTCTCCCTTACCCTATCAGGTGCAATGGAAGCGAGTCCTCTGAGTGTAAGGGCTAAGGGAAACAGAAAGAGATGCAAACACCCATCCCTGTGCAATGGAGTCATCTCCTAGGGGTGCAAGGGCTGTTTGTTTCAAAATTCAGGTACCACAGCTACACAGACAAGAATCAGCCAGGCCAAGACTCCTCACTGACCCAGTACAATGGGCAAATCCTTTGAGGTGTAACGCTGATGGCCTAACATTTAGCACCACCACTCATGAGGGGGAGACTACTTATTTTTGAAGCAATGATAGCCACATTGCAGGGGAAGCCCCTAGTTCTTTGGTCACAAGCGCCTGTGTAATAATAGCCTTGTCAAGATTTTGTTGAGCTCTGAGTTTGCAAACCAACCAAAGGATGAATACTGATCTGCAACATAGGGCTTACCAAACAGGCCTACTCCCACCCACTTAAAAGAAAAGAAAAGAAGAAAGCTGAAGAATTCCAGGAGGACAGTCCCTCAGTCAGGGACAGATCCACGTGCGTCAAGTTGATGTTCACCACAGCTGTTCTCTATTTTCTGAGTGTCTCACTGAAGTTTTCTAACCAATTTCCTGTAAGATATTAAAACAATTTTCTGGACAGATTAGTTACATTATGTCTGACTGGTATGGGTTTTGGAAAGGCAGATAATATGGTCCATCATCGTTTCCCCGATATACTAGGAACCTGTATCCCTTGGATCAGCACAAGGGCTGTCATCAGAGCCTGGAGGGTCCGCCTGGGTGTCACCTTCCAATATCGCAAGTCGCCGCGTCAGCCGCTCTGGTAGCCAAAACGGGTTGTCTTCTTCCTGTGGGAACACACAAACCGCTCCCCTGGCTCTTAATAAAACAATATCTGGGCCCTTCCATTGTCTGGTCAAAATGTCTTTCCATTTTACCATCTCTTTCGGCCTGTCAGGCTCTAAACAGTGATGGTCAGCAGCCGAATGGCCCTGACTGTCCAGGTTTAAAATATTGAGAGTAAAAAGTGCTATAGAAACGGTGACTCGTGGCACTAAGGGCAGAGTCTCCTCGACTCCTCCCTTTTGTTTTATTAGATAAGACTTAAGAGTGTGATGAGCCCGTTCTATGATGCCCTGTCCCTGAGGTGAAGTCTCCTGGTATTGTTTGGCAGTGACCTTATTATCAATTACATAAGCACCCACACCTGTCTTTGACCCATCTGTGTAAACGACCACTCCATCCGGGAGCGGCTTTTGAGATAAGACATGTGGAAATACAATAGCTTGAGTTAAGGCAAACTGTAAAATGGGATGTTTAGGGTAGTGATTATCTATTTGACCATTAAAGGAGGTAACCAACACAGCCCAAACATCAGAGGTAGCAGTTAATATTTGAACTTGATGTGCAGTATAAGGCACTATTAAAACCTTAGGCTCCCTTCCAAAATGAGTGACAGCTGCTTTTAATCCCCGTAAGGCAAGCTGAGCAACCGCATCTGGATACCATTCAATAATCTTTGCAGGAGATGCATTAGGATGAATCCATAATAAGGGCCCATCCTGCCATAACACGGCAGTTGGTAAATGTCTGGTTTTAAAGACACACAAATTAAAAGTTTTGGTCTCATCAATGCGTTTTAGCTGAGCTTTTTGCAAGGCATCCTCCACCAATCACAGGGCATGATTTGCAGCCGGTGTTAATGTTCTTGGTGAGGAAATATGGGAATCTCCTTTTAGAATGTCAAACAAAGGTTTTAATTCAGCAGAGGGAATTTTCAAAAATGGTCTTAACCAATTTATATCACCTAGTAACTTTTGAAAGTCATTTAAGGTATGTAAATGATCTCTGCGAATTTCTAATTTTTGAGGAACTATTTTCTCAGGGTAAATAACTGTCCCTAAAAAGGAACCGATTTCTGAAATTTGAACCTTCTCTGTGGCAATATGCAGACCCCGCTGTCTTAATGTAGCAATTAATAAAGGATATGAGTTCTGCAAAGTGGTCAACTCTTTATGGCATATTAAAATATCATCCATAAAATGAATCAAGAGTAGAGAAGGAAATTGTTTCTTAACAGGTTCAAGGGCCATTTGTACATACAGCTGACATATGGTAGGACTATTGGCCATGCCTTGAGGCAAAACTTTCCACTGATATCTTTTGTCTGGTTCAAGATGATTAACAACAGGCAAAGTGAATGCAAATCTTTGCCTATCTTGCGGGTGTAGGGGAATGGAGAAAAAGCAATCCCTAATGTCTATAATTATTATCCTCCACTGCTTAGGTAAAGCAGAGAGCAGAGGCAGGCCTCGTTGCACTGAGCCAAACAGCTGCATCTGTTTATTAATGGCCCTTAAATCATGGAGAAGTCTCCATTTTCCTGATCTCTTTCTTATAACAAAGATAGGGGTATTCCAAGGAGAAGTAGAAGGTTCTAAATGACCAAGCTGTGCCTGTTCCTCAATCAGCCTTGTAGCAGCTTCCAATTTCTCAGAGGATAAGGGCCACTGAGGAACCCACACGGCTTCCTCTGTAAGTCAAGGTATGGGCAAGGAGCCCTCAGTGGCAACTAGGGAAAACCCAGACCTTGTCTTCCTGTATTACTTTCTTGTAAAATTGGGTTTAACCTTCCTTGTTCTTTTCTACCAAGGCCTTTTCCTTCCTTATATCCCATTCTTTTCATAATATTAATAACTTGTTGAGAATACTCATTAGTTAGTGTCAGTCCTAAGTCTTGTAAAATGTCTCTTCCCCAGAGGTTAACGGGGAGAGGAAGCACATAAGGTATAAAGCTTCCTGTCTGACCCTCTGGCGTCTTCCAAGTCAAGGAGCGTGAACTGACTGTAGGGTTGGCCTCATATCCCAACCCTTGTAAGGAGTGGGATGATTGTGTAACAGGCCACACCTTAGGCCACCAGTTGGAGGAAATAATACTTTTATCAGCTCCTGTGTCTAAAATTCTTGTAAAACTCTTCCCTTCTATTGTTAATTGTAAAGTGGGTCTAGTTTTGAGATCCACTACTAAATAAGCAAAGTCAGTTCCTGAAGAACCAAACCTATTGGCACCTCTTGGTGCCCCGGTGGATGGAAAACAATTATGTAGACTTGGAAGAATAACCAACTGAGCAATCCTATCTCCAGGGGAGATGGAAAATATGCCTTGTGGACAAGAACAGAGAACTTGAAGTTCTCCCGTATAATCTTGGTCTATCACCCCAGGATGAACCACAAGCCCCTTCAAAGTAAGAGAGGAGCAGCCTAGAATAAGGCCAACGCTTCCCTCAGGCAGGGGACCTTTAAAATCAACCGGGATAGGTTGCATACCCTCATATGGCATTAATAAGAATTGGGAGATAGAGCGGAGGTCCAACCCTGTGGAACCTCTTGTAGCTCTGCAGTTAGAGGTCTCCCCCGGTTGTAGGCTTGTGTCCCATATTTTTTGGGGCCCTGAGACCTTGGGCCCGAATATTCATTTTTTGAAATGTCTTCATCTCTTTCTGTAGGGGAGGGATCATGTTGAATAATCCTTCCCCGAATGTCCTTAACAGAGCGACATTCATTGGCCCAATGATATCCCTTCCTGCACTTAGTACATAACCCAGGGGTTTTCTTTTGTATAGGAGTACGACATTCTCGTTTCAAATGACCTGGTCTGCCACAATTATAACATACTTTACGGCCACCAGGACTTGAGCGGCTCTGGCCTTGCAGGATAGCTGCTGCCAGGCCAGCGTTAGTCAGTGGGCCTCCAAGACCTCGGCAGACCTTTATCCAATCTGTCAGCCCTTTGTTTCTCCTAGGGGCAATAACTGCCTTACATTCTGGTGAGGCATTTTCATATACTAATTGTTCGATCAATGGCTTGACTTGCTCTGGGTCTCCAAAAATCTTGCCTGCTACTTCTGTCATTCTAGCAACAAATTCTGAGAAGGACTCCTGGGGGGCTTGTAATATTTTTGTTAAATTTCTTCCAGCCTCGCCCTTTTTCGAGAGGGCCTTCCATGCCTTAATTGCGGCGGTGGAAATCTGGCCATATGCTTCCCAATCATAGTTAATCTGGTCGGCAACATACTGTCCTTGCCCTGTTAATAATTCAAAAGTCCACTGTCTCTGATTGCCCTCCGCATTAGCGTTGGCCTTTGCCTGTGCTTGAGAAGCGTCGTGCCACAAAGCCTTCCATTCCATATACTGTCCCATATTAGGGAGAGCAGCTTTTACTGTGTTCTGCCAATCATTCGGAGTCATTGCCATAGTGGCAAATCTCTCAAGCTGCATAATTGTAAAATTAGCATCAACTCCATACTTGTTAACCGATTCAGCGAATTCTTTAATAGACGCATACTCTACAGGTGCGTGGACACGACCTCTTCCTGCGTCCTCAAACACTGGAAAAGCTTGTAACATTTTTCTCTTGTCTTCCTCTGAAAGGAAGGAGCCTGAGCAGCGCCTGTCCACATAAGGCGGAAGTGCGCCGAGAACATTAGGTTGGGAGGGCGCTACAGGCCGAGAGGCCGTCCGGCTTCTATCTCTCGTTTTCCTCTGCTTTAGATTTCGCAGCGGCAACTGTTTATCTGGCTGGCATCTTTCCTCTTCATCTATCTCTTCATCTGAGTCCTCTGAGGAAGTTATCCCCTCCAACTCAGAGGCATCAAGCCTCAAAACTTCCTTTACCGGATAAAGAAATCTCTTTCTGAGGCTTACTTTCCTCCCGTCTCTCCCAAGGGTGTTC
>NW_021609404.1:0-5662 GCF_004785775.1 Grammomys surdaster | reverse complement strand
AGGAAAAGCACTGCTTAATATACCCTTGGAGCGGTGCATTCACCTCTGATTGGCTGCTTACTCGTAGCGTGCCAAACGCCGTGGGATGGGCTTTAACTTTGGCAGGCCTTTTCCATGGCACATGCGCAATTCACCTATTCACCAGGAAAAATCCCGGATGTCAGGCAAACGCGGCTTTAGCCAGCCCATGCGCGGCTTCCTACATCTGCCCCTTTTTGTTTTATTGTAGAGGGTGGTAGTTGAGATCCCTGGGAAGGTTTCGTAACTCCCATATTTGGGGGTCTCACAGCGGATCTGAGTCTCTTTAGAGGGCGGTGCTCAAACTCTTACCCGTCACGGGGTCAGCCTCCCCACCCGCGGCTGCCCTGTCTTAGGTGGCCGAGGCTTATCCGTCCACTCCGTTATAGACTTTCCAGACCTTCTATCCATGGAACGAACACTTTAGTGGGCAGGGACTGTGCATAGACATGTTTGAGGCTTTACCGGGTGTCTTTATCAGAAGCCCCTGGGTACAGCGGCTGAGGAATCTGTCTACTGGCTATTTCTTTTTTGTTTTGTTAAACAGGCACTGGTCAATGTCCCGTGTCTTAGGCTAGTTGACATTTCTCCACAGCCAGCACCAAAGAATGGTGAGCTCTCTGTCTAGGCTACGAGGGTCGCGCACCCACACCTGGGATTCTCAGAATGTGCGCCCCAGGTTGTGGCCACTCGTAATGCCTGTTACTGGATAGACTCACCACTCGTGGTGTATCTCTGGCATATGGGATCAACTTATTCCCGTCGTTGGGACCAATTGGCAACTGGCCTGGAGACAAAAAGATGGAGTTGTCTATCTGGCTGTCCTTGGCCTGTCTAGGGTGGTACCAGTCATGACTCAAACTCAAGGCCGATCAAGCAAATTCCATCTTGGGGGAATAAGCGATCAAGGACTAATAGTTTAAGACAGTCTCCCTTACCCTATCAGGTGCAATGGAAGCGAGTCCTCTGAGTGTAAGGGCTAAGGGAAACAGAAAGAGATGCAAACACCCATCCCTGTGCAATGGAGTCATCTCCTAGGGGTGCAAGGGCTGTTTGTTTCAAAATTCAGGTACCACAGCTACACAGACAAGAATCAGCCAGGCCAAGACTCCTCACTGACCCAGTACAATGGGCAAATCCTTTGAGGTGTAACGCTGATGGCCTAACATTTAGCACCACCACTCATGAGGGGGAGACTACTTATTTTTGAAGCAATGATAGCCACATTGCAGGGGAAGCCCCTAGTTCTTTGGTCACAAGCGCCTGTGTAATAATAGCCTTGTCAAGATTTTGTTGAGCTCTGAGTTTGCAAACCAACCAAAGGATGAATACTGATCTGCAACATAGGGCTTACCAAACAGGCCTACTCCCACCCACTTAAAAGAAAAGAAAAGAAGAAAGCTGAAGAATTCCAGGAGGACAGTCCCTCAGTCAGGGACAGATCCACGTGCGTCAAGTTGATGTTCACCACAGCTGTTCTCTATTTTCTGAGTGTCTCACTGAAGTTTTCTAACCAATTTCCTGTAAGATATTAAAACAATTTTCTGGACAGATTAGTTACATTATGTCTGACTGGTATGGGTTTTGGAAAGGCAGATAATATGGTCCATCATCGTTTCCCCGATATACTAGGAACCTGTATCCCTTGGATCAGCACAAGGGCTGTCATCAGAGCCTGGAGGGTCCGCCTGGGTGTCACCTTCCAATATCGCAAGTCGCCGCGTCAGCCGCTCTGGTAGCCAAAACGGGTTGTCTTCTTCCTGTGGGAACACACAAACCGCTCCCCTGGCTCTTAATAAAACAATATCTGGGCCCTTCCATTGTCTGGTCAAAATGTCTTTCCATTTTACCATCTCTTTCGGCCTGTCAGGCTCTAAACAGTGATGGTCAGCAGCCGAATGGCCCTGACTGTCCAGGTTTAAAATATTGAGAGTAAAAAGTGCTATAGAAACGGTGACTCGTGGCACTAAGGGCAGAGTCTCCTCGACTCCTCCCTTTTGTTTTATTAGATAAGACTTAAGAGTGTGATGAGCCCGTTCTATGATGCCCTGTCCCTGAGGTGAAGTCTCCTGGTATTGTTTGGCAGTGACCTTATTATCAATTACATAAGCACCCACACCTGTCTTTGACCCATCTGTGTAAACGACCACTCCATCCGGGAGCGGCTTTTGAGATAAGACATGTGGAAATACAATAGCTTGAGTTAAGGCAAACTGTAAAATGGGATGTTTAGGGTAGTGATTATCTATTTGACCATTAAAGGAGGTAACCAACACAGCCCAAACATCAGAGGTAGCAGTTAATATTTGAACTTGATGTGCAGTATAAGGCACTATTAAAACCTTAGGCTCCCTTCCAAAATGAGTGACAGCTGCTTTTAATCCCCGTAAGGCAAGCTGAGCAACCGCATCTGGATACCATTCAATAATCTTTGCAGGAGATGCATTAGGATGAATCCATAATAAGGGCCCATCCTGCCATAACACGGCAGTTGGTAAATGTCTGGTTTTAAAGACACACAAATTAAAAGTTTTGGTCTCATCAATGCGTTTTAGCTGAGCTTTTTGCAAGGCATCCTCCACCAATCACAGGGCATGATTTGCAGCCGGTGTTAATGTTCTTGGTGAGGAAATATGGGAATCTCCTTTTAGAATGTCAAACAAAGGTTTTAATTCAGCAGAGGGAATTTTCAAAAATGGTCTTAACCAATTTATATCACCTAGTAACTTTTGAAAGTCATTTAAGGTATGTAAATGATCTCTGCGAATTTCTAATTTTTGAGGAACTATTTTCTCAGGGTAAATAACTGTCCCTAAAAAGGAACCGATTTCTGAAATTTGAACCTTCTCTGTGGCAATATGCAGACCCCGCTGTCTTAATGTAGCAATTAATAAAGGATATGAGTTCTGCAAAGTGGTCAACTCTTTATGGCATATTAAAATATCATCCATAAAATGAATCAAGAGTAGAGAAGGAAATTGTTTCTTAACAGGTTCAAGGGCCATTTGTACATACAGCTGACATATGGTAGGACTATTGGCCATGCCTTGAGGCAAAACTTTCCACTGATATCTTTTGTCTGGTTCAAGATGATTAACAACAGGCAAAGTGAATGCAAATCTTTGCCTATCTTGCGGGTGTAGGGGAATGGAGAAAAAGCAATCCCTAATGTCTATAATTATTATCCTCCACTGCTTAGGTAAAGCAGAGAGCAGAGGCAGGCCTCGTTGCACTGAGCCAAACAGCTGCATCTGTTTATTAATGGCCCTTAAATCATGGAGAAGTCTCCATTTTCCTGATCTCTTTCTTATAACAAAGATAGGGGTATTCCAAGGAGAAGTAGAAGGTTCTAAATGACCAAGCTGTGCCTGTTCCTCAATCAGCCTTGTAGCAGCTTCCAATTTCTCAGAGGATAAGGGCCACTGAGGAACCCACACGGCTTCCTCTGTAAGTCAAGGTATGGGCAAGGAGCCCTCAGTGGCAACTAGGGAAAACCCAGACCTTGTCTTCCTGTATTACTTTCTTGTAAAATTGGGTTTAACCTTCCTTGTTCTTTTCTACCAAGGCCTTTTCCTTCCTTATATCCCATTCTTTTCATAATATTAATAACTTGTTGAGAATACTCATTAGTTAGTGTCAGTCCTAAGTCTTGTAAAATGTCTCTTCCCCAGAGGTTAACGGGGAGAGGAAGCACATAAGGTATAAAGCTTCCTGTCTGACCCTCTGGCGTCTTCCAAGTCAAGGAGCGTGAACTGACTGTAGGGTTGGCCTCATATCCCAACCCTTGTAAGGAGTGGGATGATTGTGTAACAGGCCACACCTTAGGCCACCAGTTGGAGGAAATAATACTTTTATCAGCTCCTGTGTCTAAAATTCTTGTAAAACTCTTCCCTTCTATTGTTAATTGTAAAGTGGGTCTAGTTTTGAGATCCACTACTAAATAAGCAAAGTCAGTTCCTGAAGAACCAAACCTATTGGCACCTCTTGGTGCCCCGGTGGATGGAAAACAATTATGTAGACTTGGAAGAATAACCAACTGAGCAATCCTATCTCCAGGGGAGATGGAAAATATGCCTTGTGGACAAGAACAGAGAACTTGAAGTTCTCCCGTATAATCTTGGTCTATCACCCCAGGATGAACCACAAGCCCCTTCAAAGTAAGAGAGGAGCAGCCTAGAATAAGGCCAACGCTTCCCTCAGGCAGGGGACCTTTAAAATCAACCGGGATAGGTTGCATACCCTCATATGGCATTAATAAGAATTGGGAGATAGAGCGGAGGTCCAACCCTGTGGAACCTCTTGTAGCTCTGCAGTTAGAGGTCTCCCCCGGTTGTAGGCTTGTGTCCCATATTTTTTGGGGCCCTGAGACCTTGGGCCCGAATATTCATTTTTTGAAATGTCTTCATCTCTTTCTGTAGGGGAGGGATCATGTTGAATAATCCTTCCCCGAATGTCCTTAACAGAGCGACATTCATTGGCCCAATGATATCCCTTCCTGCACTTAGTACATAACCCAGGGGTTTTCTTTTGTATAGGAGTACGACATTCTCGTTTCAAATGACCTGGTCTGCCACAATTATAACATACTTTACGGCCACCAGGACTTGAGCGGCTCTGGCCTTGCAGGATAGCTGCTGCCAGGCCAGCGTTAGTCAGTGGGCCTCCAAGACCTCGGCAGACCTTTATCCAATCTGTCAGCCCTTTGTTTCTCCTAGGGGCAATAACTGCCTTACATTCTGGTGAGGCATTTTCATATACTAATTGTTCGATCAATGGCTTGACTTGCTCTGGGTCTCCAAAAATCTTGCCTGCTACTTCTGTCATTCTAGCAACAAATTCTGAGAAGGACTCCTGGGGGGCTTGTAATATTTTTGTTAAATTTCTTCCAGCCTCGCCCTTTTTCGAGAGGGCCTTCCATGCCTTAATTGCGGCGGTGGAAATCTGGCCATATGCTTCCCAATCATAGTTAATCTGGTCGGCAACATACTGTCCTTGCCCTGTTAATAATTCAAAAGTCCACTGTCTCTGATTGCCCTCCGCATTAGCGTTGGCCTTTGCCTGTGCTTGAGAAGCGTCGTGCCACAAAGCCTTCCATTCCATATACTGTCCCATATTAGGGAGAGCAGCTTTTACTGTGTTCTGCCAATCATTCGGAGTCATTGCCATAGTGGCAAATCTCTCAAGCTGCATAATTGTAAAATTAGCATCAACTCCATACTTGTTAACCGATTCAGCGAATTCTTTAATAGACGCATACTCTACAGGTGCGTGGACACGACCTCTTCCTGCGTCCTCAAACACTGGAAAAGCTTGTAACATTTTTCTCTTGTCTTCCTCTGAAAGGAAGGAGCCTGAGCAGCGCCTGTCCACATAAGGCGGAAGTGCGCCGAGAACATTAGGTTGGGAGGGCGCTACAGGCCGAGAGGCCGTCCGGCTTCTATCTCTCGTTTTCCTCTGCTTTAGATTTCGCAGCGGCAACTGTTTATCTGGCTGGCATCTTTCCTCTTCATCTATCTCTTCATCTGAGTCCTCTGAGGAAGTTATCCCCTCCAACTCAGAGGCATCAAGCCTCAAAACTTCCTTTACCGGATAAAGAAATCTCTTTCTGAGGCTTACTTTCCTCCCGTCTCTCCCAAGGGTGTTC
>NW_021609403.1:3134-6258 GCF_004785775.1 Grammomys surdaster | reverse complement strand
AAGTTCTTGTCATACAGGTCTTTCACTTGCTTGGTTAGATTCACATCAAGGTATTTTATATTATTTGCAACTATTGTGAAGGGTGTCATTTCCCTAATTTCTTTTTCAGTCTGTTTATCTTTCGTGTTGAGGAAGGCTCCTGATTTGTTTGAGTTGATTTTATAACCAGCCACTTTGCTGAAGTTGTTTATCAGGTTTAGGAGTTCTCTGGTGGAAGTATTCAATATAGCACTGGAAGTCTTAGCCAGAGCAATTAGACAGCAAAAAGAAGTCAAAGGGATACAAATAGGAAAGGAAGAAGTCAAAATATCGCTATTTGCGGATGATATGATAGTATACTTAAGTGACCCCCAAACTGAGGTCTTTTTAATGTTAGGACAAGAATCTCATTCTTTCTCTTTCTTTTCTTGTGTAGACTTTGGGGTTAGACTATTCTACTGACTTCTGACTCCATTCAGTATGTCCCTTTTCTCTGTCATGACCAGTAATGTTTTTATAAATGTATCTGACACTTAGACGCCAATTTTTTTGCTTGGAGTCTGTCACTGACACATTCCTCAGCTAAAAGTGCATGAATTGAAATAAAATGCAAACTGGCTTAAATAACAAACAGAATTAGACTTGCTCACAGTAGTTTGTGAGTGCTGTGTTCAGAACATGACAGATGGGGTGGGTTCAACAACAGAAACCCATTTTCATATGGTTTTAGAGGCTAGAGTTTCAAAGACACCACTGCCTTGTGTAGGTGTCAACGAGCCAAGCCCTGGTTTCTTCTGCAACCTCTCTCCCTGACTGGCATTTGTCACCTTTCTACTGTATCCTTATGGTCACTGGTAAAATGGGATTGGGCTCTGCGCGAAAGGACACATTTTTTTTTTTTCGTTTTAATATTTCTTTATTTTGCTTATTATTTAATTGCCTTTATTGCTCTTTTTTATTGGATGTTTTATTTACATTTCTTATGTTATCACCTTACCCAATCCCCCACCCACCCAGGAACCCCCTATCCCCTCACCCCTCCTCCTGCTTCTCTGCAGATATACCCCTAGCTACTCTCCCACTCCCACCTCCCCACCTCAAATTCCCACCCACTGGGGGGTCCAGCCTTCATGAGACCAAGGATCTCTTCTCCAACCTATGCCCAGCAGGGCCCTGCACCCTTACATATACAGATGAAGACATGGATCCCTCCTTAAGTGCTCCTAGGCTGGTTGTTTAGACCCTGGGAGCTCTGGTTGGTTGGTATTGTTGCTCTCCTCATGGGGTCACAAACACTTTCAGCTCCAATAGTCTGCACTCTAACTCCTCCATTGGGAACCCCATGATCAGTTCAATGGCTAGCTGTGAGCATCTGCCTCTGAATATGCCAGACTCTTGCAAACCTCTGAGGAGACATCTATATCAGGCTCTTATCAGCATGCACTTCCTGACTTCCACATCAGCATCTACCTTTGGTGACTGCACATGGGATGGATACTCAGGTGGAATGGTCTTCAGACAGCCCCTCCTTCAGTTTCTGTCCCTCACTTTGTCTCCATATTTGCTCCCTTGAGTATTTTGTTGTTCCTTCTAAGAAGGACCGAAGTACCCCCACTTTATCTTCCTTCTTCATGAGCTTCATGTGGCCTGTGAGTTGAATCTTGGGTATTTCAAGGTTCTGGGCTAAGAGCCAATAATCAGTGAGTGAATACCATGTATGATCTTTTGTGATTGGCTTACCTCACTCAGGATGATATTTTCTAGTTCCATCCATTTACCTAGGAATTTCTCGAATTCATTGTTTTTATAGCTGAGTAATACTCCATTGTGTAAATGTGCCACATTTTTTGTGTCCATTCCTCATTTGAAGGACGTCTGGGTTCTTTATAGCTTCTGGCTATCATAAATAAGGTTGCTATGAACATAGTTGAGCAGATGTCCTCATTATATGTTAGAGCATCTTCTGGGTATATGCCCAGGAGTGGTATAGCTGGATCCTCAGGTAATGCTATGTGCAATATTCTGAGGAACGGCCAGACTAATTTCCAAAGTGGTTGCACCATCTTGGAGTCCTACCAACAATGGAGGAGTGTTCCTCTTTCTCCACACCCTTGCCAGCATCTACTATCACCTGAGTTTTTAATCTTAGCCATTCTGACTGATGTGAGATGGAATCTCAGGGTTGCTTTGATTTGCATTTCCCTGATGACTAAGGATACTGAACATTTCTTTAGGTGCTTCTCGGCCATTTGAGTTTCCTCAGTTGAAAATTCTTTGTTAAGTTCTATACCCCATTTTTAAATAGGGTTATTTGGTTGTCTGGAGTCTAATTTCTTGAGTTCTTTGTATATATTGGATATTAGCCCTCTATCAGATGAAGGATTGGTAAAGATCTTTTCCCAATCTGTTGGTTGCCATTTTGTCCTATTGACAGTGTCCTTTGCCTTACAGAAACTTTGCAATTTTATGAAGTCCCATTTGTCAATTCTTGATCTTAAAGCATATGCCATTGGTGTTCTGTTCTGGAACTTTCCCCGGTGCCCAAGTATTTGAGGCTCTTCCCCACCTTCTATTCTATTAGTTTCAGTGTATCCGGTTTTATGTGGAGGTCCTTTATCCATTTAGACTTGAGCTTTGTACAAGGAGATAAGAATGGAGCAATTTGTATTCTTCTACACTTTGTCCTCCAGTTCAACCAGCACCATTTGTTGAAAATGCTGTCCTTTTCCCACTGGACAGTTTTAGCTCCTTTGTCAAAGATCAAGTGACCATAGGTGTGTGGGTTCATTTCTGGGTCTTCAATTCTATTGCATTGATCTTCCTGCCTGTCTCTGTACCAATACCATGTAGTTTTTATCAGTATTGCTCTGTAGTACAGCTTGAGGTCAGGGATGGTGATTCCTCCAGAAGTTCTTTTATTGTTGAGAATAGTTTTCGCTATCCTGGGTTTTTTGTTATTCCATATGAATTTGAGAATTTCCTTTTCTAACTCTGTGAAGAATTGAGTTGGGATTTTAATGGGGATTGCATTGAATCTGTAGATTGCTTTTGGCAAGATGGCCATTTTTATTATATTAATCCTGCCAATCCATGAGCATGGGAGATCTTTCCATCTTCTGAGATCTTCTTCAATTTCTTTCTTCAG
>NW_021609403.1:0-3124 GCF_004785775.1 Grammomys surdaster | reverse complement strand
AAGTTCTTGTCATACAGGTCTTTCACTTGCTTGGTTAGATTCACATCAAGGTATTTTATATTATTTGCAACTATTGTGAAGGGTGTCATTTCCCTAATTTCTTTTTCAGTCTGTTTATCTTTCGTGTTGAGGAAGGCTCCTGATTTGTTTGAGTTGATTTTATAACCAGCCACTTTGCTGAAGTTGTTTATCAGGTTTAGGAGTTCTCTGGTGGAAGTATTCAATATAGCACTGGAAGTCTTAGCCAGAGCAATTAGACAGCAAAAAGAAGTCAAAGGGATACAAATAGGAAAGGAAGAAGTCAAAATATCGCTATTTGCGGATGATATGATAGTATACTTAAGTGACCCCCAAACTGAGGTCTTTTTAATGTTAGGACAAGAATCTCATTCTTTCTCTTTCTTTTCTTGTGTAGACTTTGGGGTTAGACTATTCTACTGACTTCTGACTCCATTCAGTATGTCCCTTTTCTCTGTCATGACCAGTAATGTTTTTATAAATGTATCTGACACTTAGACGCCAATTTTTTTGCTTGGAGTCTGTCACTGACACATTCCTCAGCTAAAAGTGCATGAATTGAAATAAAATGCAAACTGGCTTAAATAACAAACAGAATTAGACTTGCTCACAGTAGTTTGTGAGTGCTGTGTTCAGAACATGACAGATGGGGTGGGTTCAACAACAGAAACCCATTTTCATATGGTTTTAGAGGCTAGAGTTTCAAAGACACCACTGCCTTGTGTAGGTGTCAACGAGCCAAGCCCTGGTTTCTTCTGCAACCTCTCTCCCTGACTGGCATTTGTCACCTTTCTACTGTATCCTTATGGTCACTGGTAAAATGGGATTGGGCTCTGCGCGAAAGGACACATTTTTTTTTTTTCGTTTTAATATTTCTTTATTTTGCTTATTATTTAATTGCCTTTATTGCTCTTTTTTATTGGATGTTTTATTTACATTTCTTATGTTATCACCTTACCCAATCCCCCACCCACCCAGGAACCCCCTATCCCCTCACCCCTCCTCCTGCTTCTCTGCAGATATACCCCTAGCTACTCTCCCACTCCCACCTCCCCACCTCAAATTCCCACCCACTGGGGGGTCCAGCCTTCATGAGACCAAGGATCTCTTCTCCAACCTATGCCCAGCAGGGCCCTGCACCCTTACATATACAGATGAAGACATGGATCCCTCCTTAAGTGCTCCTAGGCTGGTTGTTTAGACCCTGGGAGCTCTGGTTGGTTGGTATTGTTGCTCTCCTCATGGGGTCACAAACACTTTCAGCTCCAATAGTCTGCACTCTAACTCCTCCATTGGGAACCCCATGATCAGTTCAATGGCTAGCTGTGAGCATCTGCCTCTGAATATGCCAGACTCTTGCAAACCTCTGAGGAGACATCTATATCAGGCTCTTATCAGCATGCACTTCCTGACTTCCACATCAGCATCTACCTTTGGTGACTGCACATGGGATGGATACTCAGGTGGAATGGTCTTCAGACAGCCCCTCCTTCAGTTTCTGTCCCTCACTTTGTCTCCATATTTGCTCCCTTGAGTATTTTGTTGTTCCTTCTAAGAAGGACCGAAGTACCCCCACTTTATCTTCCTTCTTCATGAGCTTCATGTGGCCTGTGAGTTGAATCTTGGGTATTTCAAGGTTCTGGGCTAAGAGCCAATAATCAGTGAGTGAATACCATGTATGATCTTTTGTGATTGGCTTACCTCACTCAGGATGATATTTTCTAGTTCCATCCATTTACCTAGGAATTTCTCGAATTCATTGTTTTTATAGCTGAGTAATACTCCATTGTGTAAATGTGCCACATTTTTTGTGTCCATTCCTCATTTGAAGGACGTCTGGGTTCTTTATAGCTTCTGGCTATCATAAATAAGGTTGCTATGAACATAGTTGAGCAGATGTCCTCATTATATGTTAGAGCATCTTCTGGGTATATGCCCAGGAGTGGTATAGCTGGATCCTCAGGTAATGCTATGTGCAATATTCTGAGGAACGGCCAGACTAATTTCCAAAGTGGTTGCACCATCTTGGAGTCCTACCAACAATGGAGGAGTGTTCCTCTTTCTCCACACCCTTGCCAGCATCTACTATCACCTGAGTTTTTAATCTTAGCCATTCTGACTGATGTGAGATGGAATCTCAGGGTTGCTTTGATTTGCATTTCCCTGATGACTAAGGATACTGAACATTTCTTTAGGTGCTTCTCGGCCATTTGAGTTTCCTCAGTTGAAAATTCTTTGTTAAGTTCTATACCCCATTTTTAAATAGGGTTATTTGGTTGTCTGGAGTCTAATTTCTTGAGTTCTTTGTATATATTGGATATTAGCCCTCTATCAGATGAAGGATTGGTAAAGATCTTTTCCCAATCTGTTGGTTGCCATTTTGTCCTATTGACAGTGTCCTTTGCCTTACAGAAACTTTGCAATTTTATGAAGTCCCATTTGTCAATTCTTGATCTTAAAGCATATGCCATTGGTGTTCTGTTCTGGAACTTTCCCCGGTGCCCAAGTATTTGAGGCTCTTCCCCACCTTCTATTCTATTAGTTTCAGTGTATCCGGTTTTATGTGGAGGTCCTTTATCCATTTAGACTTGAGCTTTGTACAAGGAGATAAGAATGGAGCAATTTGTATTCTTCTACACTTTGTCCTCCAGTTCAACCAGCACCATTTGTTGAAAATGCTGTCCTTTTCCCACTGGACAGTTTTAGCTCCTTTGTCAAAGATCAAGTGACCATAGGTGTGTGGGTTCATTTCTGGGTCTTCAATTCTATTGCATTGATCTTCCTGCCTGTCTCTGTACCAATACCATGTAGTTTTTATCAGTATTGCTCTGTAGTACAGCTTGAGGTCAGGGATGGTGATTCCTCCAGAAGTTCTTTTATTGTTGAGAATAGTTTTCGCTATCCTGGGTTTTTTGTTATTCCATATGAATTTGAGAATTTCCTTTTCTAACTCTGTGAAGAATTGAGTTGGGATTTTAATGGGGATTGCATTGAATCTGTAGATTGCTTTTGGCAAGATGGCCATTTTTATTATATTAATCCTGCCAATCCATGAGCATGGGAGATCTTTCCATCTTCTGAGATCTTCTTCAATTTCTTTCTTCAG